>NC_046168.1:140208-247708 GCF_011064425.1 Rattus rattus | reverse complement strand
CTTGTCGTTTTGTTATTAGCCTCATATGTCGTATACAATAGGTGCTTAGTAAATAGGTCCAGGAGAACTCATTTGTTTTAAAGATTTCCTTTTATGCCTTTCTCCTCACATTCGTGTGCAGGCCACGTGAATGCAGGTAGTCCAAGCGGGAGTTCGGAAGAGGCCATCAGATCCCAAGGCGCGTCAGTTCCAGGCAGCTGTGGTTGCTAGGGACTTACATAGCTGTGGGAACTGAATTCAGGTCTTCTGCAAGAGCTGCAAGGACTAGTAACCTCCGAGCCATCTCTCCAGTCCAAACATTTTGAATACGGAAGCCTACAGAAAGGAATGCACTAAATGTCAATGCATTACTTAACAGGACCAAGCTCTTCCCGTGCCCTGTCATATTTCCTTCAGAATTTCCCATACTTTATGGAAGAATGAAGACAATGAAGATTGCTCACGTTGTATTCAGACATTTCTTTTTCCTTATTTTTAAGGGCAGCCTCAATAATGAATATTTTATTATTCATATACAAGTGTTATATTTAAATTGGACATGTGTGTGCTTTTCATATTATCAATATTTTGCATATTCATGAACCTGCATTTTGTTTACTCCATAGTATGTTTCTCAGAAGTTTCACTATGCTCATAAATACAGTGGAAGTTGTTTCCCTGTAATGGCCACATTGTGCATATATAGCCAGACATGCCAATTTATTTGGTTCCTACTTTCATTGATGAGCATATTTTACCCCTTCCTATGTGTAGTGCTCTTTTTCTAGAAGACATACTTACAGATAAAGCTGCTAGATTGTGTAGATCAATACAAGACTACACTCTGTCTTACAGGTTTATTTATAACTGTGCAGTGTGCGTGTGTGTCTGTGAGTGTCTGTCTGTGTGTCTGTGTCTGTGTGTGTGTATGTCTGTGTATATGTCTGTGCATCTGTGTGTGTGTGTGTGTGTGTGTGTGTGTGTGTGTGTGTGTGTGTGTGTACACATGCCAAGCACACATGCTCACGACTGCAGGTACACTTGGAGTCCTACAGAAAGCACTGGATCCCTGGAGCTGGGGTTGCAGGCAGCTGTGAATCACCTGACATGGATGCTGGGAACCAAGTTTCAGTCCTCTGCAAAAGCGTTAGGAGATTTGAAACACTGCTTTTCAACAAAATGATGAATTTCTATATCCTGTGGTAGCTTAGGACAGTTTGTACTTTTTTGCAATCTACTCAGTATCTTAGAAGGCCAGGCTTAACATTTCTGCCTCGAAGGAGTCGTCAAGATGGCTCAGTAAGTAAACATGCTGCTGGATAAGCCCGAGGAGCCGAGTCTGATCCCCGAAACCAACAGGAAGACAGAGAGGAAGGCTGAGCCCACAAAGTCACCATCTAATTTCCACATTTGAATTGTGGCACACTCACCTGTCCCCCATCATGTACATGTGCGTGTTTGCAGTTGATGGGCAAAGAGGAGACTTCATACGGGGGACACTGCTGTCTCTGGTTTCAGCCCCTATTTCTGGATTCTTTTCTTCTACATTGTCTGTTAATAGTGTCCACATGTTTTCTTCATATCTTTGAGTTTTCAAGAATTGCTTCATAGTAAATCCTTTGTATATTTTAAACATCAATCCCTTTCATGTATCTATCTATATCTATATCTATCTATATCTATATCATCTATATCTATATCATCTATATCTATATCTCTTCTCTATGTGTTTGTGTCTATGTGTGCTTTTCTGATTGTGTATACCACATTGCTTTTCTTGGGTTAGTTTTATATAATGATCATTTTTACTGAATAGAATTCATAATTGCAATGTAGTCAGGTGTATAAATCTTGAATTAGTAGGTTTTTTTTTTAATATTTCTATACGAAAATACTTGTGACTGGGTAAGGAGAAGAGGCTTATTCATCTCCCAGTTCTGGATGTTACTATGCATTCACCTGTATCCGTGTGGATCTGACTGTGCCTTCATGGCTGCGGATGGCTGCACATGGGTGAGAGTGCATGAAGAGCAAGCCAAAAGGAAGCCAAAGCACTGAAGGGGCTATGCTTGCCCTTTGTATAACAGCTTTCTCACCCAAACTAACTCAGGGGATCATTGGAGCTACCTAAAGGCCTCTGAGGGGAGTCTCCAGTGACCTCAGAGCTACTCTCTTAAAGTTCCTTACTACTCTCTACTCCCAAACCAACCTTCCAGATCATTAATTATTGGAGTGCAGACCATATCCTGTAATAACAAGTCTTCCTTTATAATTTATGAATTTTGCATTTTCATTTAGGAAATAACTCTTTGAATAGTTATTTGTGTCTCAGGCTGTTCTGTAACTCAGTGTGCAGCTGAAGATGACCTTGAACTCCTGGTCCTCCTGTTTCCACCTCGCTCATGCTGAGTTCATAAGCATGCACTATGCTTGATTTGCATGCCATGCTGGAAATTGGAGCCCAGGAGGGCTTGACAAGCAAGCGTTTCTTAAGGAGGCATCCTAGTGAAACTTTCTCAGCCAGTAGGCACCTCAGTCTGGGACAAGAACGTCTGAGCAAGCCAGATTTTCTCCCTAAATTCTGATGCTTTTTCACCATGATGTATATTCTCAAGTTTTTATTCTACCTGTAATTTGTACCTCATCTCTCTTAATATCTACACGTTGAGATCTTTACCCTATTGGGCGTTCAACAGCTGGGTGAGTCAATCACACGGGATCAGATACATGTGGAAGGTTGTTATGGAAACGGATTCACCCCTAACATCCTCTCAGTATCTTCTGCCTCATGCCACAGCTTTGGAGGGCACATCCATAGTTGCCTCTGAGAGGTATGAGTGGTTATTAGTTACCTCAGCACCGACCATTCTGCCTGGATATTCCTCCATTTCTCCATAGGTTCGAGCATGCGGAAGAGATGAGTCTGACTTATAATCAGACTCTATCCGATGTCTTTCCACATCAGCAAGTTGTACGGAGGAAGGACTGGATACGCCTCACCAACAAAAGTTTCAGCTCAGGCAGACATGATGCTAGGGTTCATAATAAGTGGAGACTAAGCACATCATTTTGGTTGATAGTCCCTTACCAAGAAATTTACATGGGAATATGGGCTTCACGTGAAACTCTTTCAGAAACCTGGTTTTGCTGATGATGTCATTGCTCTATAACAATATGCATTGTCCCAGCAGAGGAGCATGAAAAAGGGATGGCATTAGATTAGTCATTGGCCACCAAATATTTGAGACTCCTCTCCACTTGGATGGGAGTGGATGTTCACTCCAAAGCTGTGGCTAATGCCATGCTAGTGTCTGCTTTCCTTTATGTCAGCTCTTCTCTCTGTGTGAAGATCCAGTCTTCTGCTGAAGTCACCTACTTCTGAGTTCTTTCTTGCTTCTGTTAGCAAAGAGACATCATCCGATTTATTTTCTGGGGATAGATTAAGTGTATTTATGGAGAACTCTGTAGTCATTAGCTACATCTGTCTGTTATAGGTGTGGAATAAATCACCCTAAGCCTTGGTGGCTGACAGCAATCTCTTACTGTCTTCCCCGAATTTGTGGTTTAGCCAGGTAGGTCTCTTGATCTGTTCTTGGCTCAGCTGAGCTCATCCAGCTTGTTCAGGAGTTCTCGTCTCAGTCTGAGGTGCCTAGTGGCTGCCTAATCTAAGACCTCAGGGAGAACAGCTCTGCTTCCACTGAAGGCTGGGAGTAGGTATAAGCGTTTCCCTCTATGTTTCCACTTTACTCTGGGAGACAAGATTTCTCACTGAACCTCCAACTCTTGCTTCTAACTAGACTAGCTGTGTGGAAAAGTTCCAGGTAAAGAAAAAATAATAATAGATGAACAGGTTCAGACTCTCCACTGATGTTTTGTTTCTGTATCCCCATTTCTGGAAACCCAGTGAAAACCATGAAATACTATGATTTTCAGACAGACTTTCCCACAGTTTGTCTCTAAACATTGGTAGGACACATTTTTCAACATGGCTATCAGTTCAAATGGTCAACCTCATGCAAGGAATGGAAATGACCAAGAGTTTCAATAAGGAGGTTGGAGGATGAGCTTCCCCATTGCAGAGAATGACAAAATCTAGAATTCACGGCTTTTCTCTCATGCCCACAGAGGGTTCAGTTAAGCAAGTGAACTGGTAGCCTGTTGTTCTGTTAATTTTGCTCCTCTTTAATTTGGAACTCACGATCCCTCATGCTGTTTACTGCTCTCTCTGTGAGTTCTTCCCACTCTCCTGTTACTGTAAATGCAGTCTACTGGTGCTACATTATCCCCACACAATCCTTGAAAAGGAAGGAAAAGCCATTGTCCTGATAATGCTAACATGTGACTGTTCTCTGATCTGCTCCAAAGCTCTAATTTGTGCCACGGTAATGTCTGCTTCCCTTTGTTTCGGCTCCTGTCTCTGTGTGAGGATCCAGTGTTCTCAAGTGTTGGAGTTATCCACCTTTGAGTTCTCCCTTGCTTCTGTTTGCACAGAGACATCCTCCTTCCCTGGCATAAATGTCCTCCTGCGCCCTTGGATTTAAAAAGCTCCCGATTGATTCTTAGGACAAATTACCACCATGAAGAACACTGAGAAACAATATATGGTCTCCAATTGACAGTTGTGTTTTTAAAATGATTTATTGATGGGCATGATGGCACGTGTCTTTAATCTCAGCGCACAGGAGGCAGAGGCAGGAGTATCACTGTGAACTCAAGGCCAACCTAGTCTACATAGTGAAACCTTTTCTTCTCCCCTCCCCCAAACAAAACAAAAACAAACAAACAAAAAACCAAAAAGCTTCAGCAAGTGGCCTGAGGATGGTTAGTGAAATGGTTAGCCTTCTTTTACTTCTCTACTGTATATTGTGGTGTGTGTACGCACAGAACATAGCCAGAGATCAGAGTGTAACGTTCAGGAGTTGGTTCTCTATGTCTGCTCTGTAGGACCTGGTGGTCTAATTGACTTAGGTCATCAGGTTTGTAGGCCAGTGCTTTAGCCTGCTGAACCATCTCTCCAAGTTCATCTTATATAAATGTCTTGCCAAAACACATGGAATTTAATGTACTTGGTCATACCTGGAATTTGTATTGGCTCCCTTCCTTGACCAGTGACATCATCACTAATGTGTCACGGAACTGGAGAAATTTGATCTGCACTCTGGTGGCAATAATATTTACCCTTTGGAAGGGCAGGGGAGGCACTTTTACATAACCAAAGCCCACAGCTGCTACTTAGCAGGTTAAAGAGGAAAACTAAGTTGCCTTTCTTTATTACTTCATCTTTTTCATTCATAAACTTGGTATGCTTCATCAAAGGAAGTGCCCCAAATCAGTGGGTCAGAAGGGCTTTTGTTTAAGGGTGTGGACCTCTTGAGGGCCCAGGGAACATGATCCTGTTTGTTAGAATCATGGTTGTGGACAATGGGGCTTCTGATTTATTTGTGCTTAGCTGTGCCTTCCTAAAGGAAAGAACAGCTTTCCTTTGTTCCTTAGATTCCCACTAACACTCAACAAGGCAGAGAGGGGGTCATAGGCCACCATGGGCTAAAGAAAGCTTGAGGCGACAGCCATACTGTGCAGTAATGGAATGTGAGCTTGGCTCTGCTCTACTTAGGCTCTGTGGGGTCAACCCTGTGACTCACCTGAACCCCACAGTCCCTCCACCATAGCTGGACTGGGAAGAAGATTGCACAGCCGTCACTGCGAGCGCTCAGTGAGTAGACAAGGCACACTAACTGCTCCTTAGACAATTCCTGGTTTGGTTTTGTTTTGTTTTGTTTTTTCTTTCTGTTATTAATTTCTTGGTGGTTAATTGTTTAGTGGCTGACTTCTCTGTCCAAGCACTCTCCTTCCCTTTTCAAAATATCTATCTATCTATCTATCTATCTATCTATCTATCTATCTATCTATCTTGAGATGAGGTTTTTATATAGCTCGGGCTGGTCTTGATATCCTTATACAGCCAAGGCTGGCATTGAGCCCCTAATTTTTCCTGCTCCTACCTCCCTAGAGCTGTGGAGGTGGCATGTGCCACTACAGCTAGCAACACCCGATTACATTTTTCCTATAATCTTTACATAATCCTTAATAAAAGAGCTGGCCTATCGCATGATAGGAGATATCAAGGTCTTGAGTCACTGACTTTACTTGCAAGGTCAGTGTTGAACTGTTGGTAGAGCCCTATCATGCCTGCATCTCCCGGGAGTCTTGGAGGGACCTTTCCACCGTACCTGCAGGAGATTTACTCACTAAAACTGCATTCTGATGGACATTCCAAAGAGTGAGGTCGGCAGTGTAGACCTTCATTCAGTCAGAGTGGGCTGGAAACCCTCATCTGACAGAGAAGGACTGATTCGAGTTTGAGATCAGCTCCCTTTGCCTCCAACCCCCTGACCTTGTCATGCACTGTGCCGTAAGTAGTCACTGTCTCCCAGAGCCTCCTGTTTGAGCTCCTGGTCCCCAGTTGATGGCACTACTTTTAGGTGATGTGGAAACTTTAGGACCTGGAAGTGTTTTTACAACAGGGATGAAACTGACACTGTACACAGTAACTGACACTGGACGGTTACTAATACTCTGTTTCTTGTATTCAAAGGATGAACATAGATCCTTTCTCCCAGAGAGGCTCTGAGAGTTGGCTAAAATTCGTATTAAGCATAATTCGCCAACATGTATTTTATTAGGACTTACACACTATAGTGGGGTTTTGGGAGAGGGCTGAGCGATGGCCTTGGACTGTGTCAACTGTCTCATCCTCTTGGAGAGCCAGCTGCTTTCATCTGCCCTGTTCTTTGGGTGTTCTGTGAGTTCGAGCCTGGAGCCCGAAATAGGAAATGGCCCACAGAGTGTTTTCAAGTAATTGGCTAGCAGCACCAGGAAGAGAGTTTGTTGTAAATGCCAACAGTGATCTGCTGGGTTTAAAAGACGGGGGAGGCAGAGGAGACTTATTGACCACAGGGAAAAAAAAGCCTTGGCTAATTTGTGTAATCAGCTTTATCAATTTGCATAAATTGTGCATCAGGCTATATTCCTCTTGGGCATAATAAGTCCAAATTTAGTTTTTCTAATTTTAAAGTCATCAGTCTTTCTCTCCTTTTTCCCTCCTTCCATTTCTTCCTGGAACTTTATGGGTCACACCTCCACGCATCTGTCAGGTGGTCAAGTGTGCCCTTAATTCACAAGGACCCCGCCAGGGCCTTGCTGTGGCGACTAATGCGGTTGTTAGAATTGATCCAGCCGTGTCCCCTGCTCTCCTCAGGGTTCCATGTCCTTTTGCTGCTGTTGCTGTGCCTTTGCTCAGAGCGTCCTACCATTTCTAACCTTTCCCCTCTTCCAGGCTTCTACCTCGTCCTAAGACATTGCCGCGTTCTAGATTTGTCTCTTCCAAGCAGGCTTTCTGTCTCTGACTCCAACTTCTCCCTCTCATTATTCTCCTCTCAGTGCCAGGGATCTCTCAAGAAAAGATCTCAGAAATCATCGTTTTTACTTTGAGGCCACGCGGCGCCTGTGAGGGCAGGGGTTTAATTTAACGCCCACCTATCTGCTTTTCTCCAACCCTCCGATGTCTCCCTGGGCATTTCTGGGGTTCCTCACTGGCTCCCACTTTCAGTCTTGCCACGTGTCAGCTCACCCTCCACATTGCCAGCAGTAGAGTTTGAGCTTGGATCTGATTAAAGTCTATCTAATCAGAAGAGGTGATCACAGGACTTGTTCACCAACTTCAGCAATTACGTAACTGATGAATCTCCTTCAAACCAGCTAGCGTTCAGGAATAAACATGAGAAAACACTATTTTATACAGCATATAGATTGCATAAGCAAGTTGAAAACATCAGCAGCTCTGAGGAACGTTTAAACCTATCTGCACTTCAGACGCATAGCTCTGAGCTTTGGAAGGCGAGGCCACGCTACGGCCTGAGCGACACGGTATCATTAAAGACAAAAACACTGGCTCGTGGTCTGCTGGGATGACCCAGGCAGCATCTCACAGGGTTTTATGCTGTCCAGAGGGCTGAACTTCTGACATAAAATCTTATCTCAAAGTTGCAAATGTGACCCTAATGTCCTTTTTAAAGCGGTGGCTGTTTGTGGAGCTGAGATGCTTAAGCCCCAGGCTTTACACACAGTTTTATAATAGCGTTAGCCTGAAGATTGCCCCTGCCTCCACACTAGCATTTGCAAATCTGAACATTTGCAGTTCTTTCTGGTACATTCAATGTCACTGGAACTGAAGCATCTGCTTCCAGAGGATAAACTTCCCGTTCTGCCCCAACCTAGGGAGGCTAACCCAGGAGCACCAGGCTGAAGTCCTATTATGTCCCAGCCTTGGTCACTGCCAAGCGGCTCATATTTCCTTTGGGCTCTGACTATTTGGGCCAATCATTTCCATGGCTGGTTTAAAGAGCATGCGCCTAATTTAGAGCTGCTGACACCAGGCAGGGAACAGGCCACCTGGCAAATGCCTTGGGCTTTGAACGCTTTCACTGACTTGAAGCCCAGGCCAAGTTCCCCTCAAGTTGTACTGAGGTTTGTAAGCCTTTTGGCAAATGCTGGGCTCAGACTGGACCAGGTAATCAGGGTTTCATGGTCCTCAGCTAGGTGTGAAATTTTAATCAAAGGGATTTTATTTTTGCAAAAAATATAGCACACTACTAGAAATGTCACATAGAATTAAGCTTTGGATTCACTGAGTTTCAAGATGGTACCTCACAAAATGACCAGATTCATTCTCTTTGGTAGGGAGGCAATAGTGTTAAAAATAAATGGGACTGGGTTAGTTCTGGGCCCCCTTAGTCTTGTGGAAAAATACGACAATTTTATGTCATCTACATTTTGGGAAAATAATTACTTTCCACTTTAACTGTAAAATGGTACAGGCACTACTTAAAGCTCATTCTTCACACATGCTGTCCAGACCCATGGGTTCTTGTGGGTTGGTGTGGATGTTGCTACTCTATCCCGTACATTTTCCAGGCTTACCCTGAGCCTCCAGAATCCATCTAGCAAGGTTTGCATAAGCCTTATTTGAACAACATACCACCTTAGCAACAACATATGAGGGGATCAGACCAAAATGAGAATAATTTCTTACCCAACAAAACAAAGCCAGCACCATTTCCATTACAAAGAGAACTCAGGTCTAGGTGAAGAAACAGGGTCAGCTGCTAAGGGGAAGGTGGACAGATCCCTCTGTGGCTTGGTACAGTGAATGCAGCTGGGACCATCCTAAGAGATGCTGGAGCACTCAACCTCCTGCCAGGTTCCTGCTGCTGAAAAAAAAAAAGTCAGTTATAAAATGCTGTCCATTAGCAAATGCTGGCAAGGATGTGGAGAAAGAGGAACACTCTTCCATTGTTGGTGGAATTGCAGACTGGTACAACCATTCTGGAAATCAGTCTGGAGGTTCCTCAGAAAATTGGACATTGAACTGCCTGAGGATCCAGCTATACCTCTCTTGGGCATATACCCAAAAGATGCCCCAACATATAACAAAGACACATGCTCCACTATGTTCATAGCAGCCTTATTTATAATAGCCAGAAGCTGGAAAGAACCAAGATGCCCTTCAACAGAGGAATGGATACAGAAAATGTGGTACATCTACACAATGGAATATTACTCAGCTATCAAAAACAATGACTTTATGAAAGTCATAGGCAAATGGATGGAACTGGAAAATATCTTGAGTGAGGTAACCCAATCACAGAAAAACACACATGGTATGCACTCATTGATAAGTGACTATTAGCCCAAATGCTTGAATTACCCTAGATGCACAGAACATATGAAACTCAAGAAGGATGACCAAAATGTGAAGGCTTCACTCCTTCTTTAAAAGGGGAACAAGAATACCCTTGGCAGGGACTAGGGAGGCAAAGTTTAGAACAGAGGCAGAAGGAACACCCATTCAGAGCCTGCCCCACATGTGGCCTATATATATATACAGCCACCAAATTAGATAAGATGGATGAAGCAAAGAAGTGCAGGCCGACAGGAACCGGATGTAGATCTCTCCTGAGAGACACAGCCAGAATACAACAAATACATAGGCGAATGCCAGCAGCAAACCTCTGAATTGAGAATGGGACCCCCGTTGAAGGAATCAGAGAAAGGACTGAAAGAGCTTGAAGGGGCTCGAGACCCCATATGAACAACAATGACAACCAACCAGAGTTTCCAGGGACTAAGCCACTACCCAAAGACTATACATGGACTGACCTCGGCTCCAACCTCATAGGTAGCAATGAATAGCCTAGTAAGAGCACCAGTGGAAGGGGAAGCCCTTGGTCCTGCCAAGAGTGAACACCTAGTAAATGTGATTGTTGGGGGGAGGGTGGTAATGGAGGGAGGATGGGAAGGGGAAGCCCATATAGAAGGGAAGGGGGAGAGGTTAGGGGGAATAACACTCGAAATGTAAATAAGAAATACTCAAGTTAATAAAGATTAAAAAAATGCTGTCCATTGCCAGTGTAATTCACATGAACACTGTGTGAGTTAGTCATTCAACTTCTGTCCTTCAATTGGGCAAGTCTGTAAGTCCTTGTGAGTTTTGTAGAAGTGTTGTCCTCTGGTTACGATATAAAATCGATTACTTGTTATGAACTGTGGTTCTGCACCTTTCATGTATGTGTTGATGGGAAAGATAGTCATTCTTTAGATGCCATTGCAGCTGCATTTCATTGTGAGAAGTATTCTCCCTTCAGATGCCTTGGTTTTGTCACCCCTAAAACAGAATCGGTACTAGAACCCACCTCTAAAGAACTATGATTACTGACAGTGCTTTTGATTCAGAGATTCTTAGGAAAATGTGACAACAGTGAAAACACCTTAGTGCAGTGTGTGTGTGTGTGTGTGTGTGTGTGTGTGTGTGTGTGTAGACAGTAGTGTAGTATATACCTAGTGGATCATACAAGAGAACCTTAGCCTGTGGCAATATCAACTGTGATTGAAATGGAGAGATTCCTAATCCCTCATCTTTGAGAATGAGGCTGGCAATAGAAACAATCCCGGGTCAGTTCCATGACTGATGGCTTCCCCAGGTCAGGCCTGACTTGTGAAAATGGGTAGAGATTGTCCTCCCAGGGACAAAACTGACATGGAGTGGAAATCAAGACCCTAAAGGAGATAGACCTCCTAAGGGAAGGCTGAGAAACTTTTAGCTTTTCTCTTTTCAGGGAAAAACAGGAGAAGACTGACAACTGGGATGTGTGAGCACTGGGGTGTTCAGAGAGACCCACACTATAGTCCTTCAGACATGGGCAAACCTTGCAGTGGAACACCGAGGAAGCTGGCCTCACCATTCCAAGTTGGCCAAGCAGGTTTTGCTGTCTATTTCTTTTCAAGGGCCAGACTTTCACAAGAGGCCACTAAATAGGTCATTCCTTTCTCACTGAGGCCATTTGTATAAATACTGTAGATAATGTGGTATTTGCTGCAGCTCTTTCCCCACACTTCTTTGTCTAAGTTTGTTCTATGCCTTTGTCTCAGACACCCCTGTCCAGTAATTTCCACTTCCTTTTTAAAACAAATTAATATCTGTTTATTTACTTATTGTGAATGTGTGTGTGTGTGTGTGTGTGTGTGTGTGTGTGTGTGTGTGTGTGTGTGTATGCAGGCATATGAATGTCATGGTGTGTTGTGGAGGTCAGGGGACAGCTCTAAGGCAGTCTATTTCTTCTATTTACTATTGGATTCTTGGGGAATGGCAGCCAGCACTTTTCCCACTGAGTCATCTTGTTACCCTCTGGTTGTCTCTCTTTTCCATTATCACCAATAATTTGACTCCCATCATTGTTTATGAAAGTCCTAATGCTTTGAAATATATTTAAACAGATAAGGCATTTCTCTAAGAGCTAAGGTATAGTAACAATTACATTTTAATGTTTGTTTTTCTACACATATGAATTAAAAAATATATACTATGAATACCATCAGTAGAAAAATGAGACAGATCTAAATGTACCCTGAATGCAAGTCTAACTGGAAGCGAGGAAGCCTTTTGCTGGGAGCAAGCCTGGATTGGCCCAAGCTATTGAGGGTTACTCAAGTGTCTTACAAACATACTTAGACAATGTGGAGGTAACTTTGTAGGAGTCAGTTCTCCTGTAAATCCTCCTGGGGGTCAGACTAAGGTTATCAGGGCTATGAGCCCTTAATCTACTGAGCCATCTCACAGGCCCTAAATCTTTTTAATATATCTAATTGTCCATATCTACATATATGCACATACTTATATGTATACTATATGTGAACAAATACTTGTACATGCACATATTTGTTATGTCTATGTATATACAGGTGCATATGCATATAAACATTTATATATATACATATATATACATACACACATATACACACACACCTATACAATACACAAACACACACACATCTATACAATACAAAAACACACACACACACACACACACACACACACAAACACACACACACACACGCAGTACTAGGGGTGGAAGGGCTCCATGTTAGGTAAGCACGGTCTCAGCTGGGTAATTGTTCTTGATACTCATAAACTTTCTGTTCATTCAGCACATCACTCTTTGATCATTTGTGTACTACCTAATACTGTCACAGCCCTGGATATAGGAAATGCAGCTCATATTTACCCTCGAGACCTTTATAAACTTTCTGAGACAGCAAAAACACATGGAATGACTCGAGCATAATGGTGCTGGCAATGTTTGCAGCAGAGTTTGTAAGAAGAGAAAGATCAGTTCAGAAGAGCCTACCTAAGAGGGGCCAAAGAGTCCCAAAGCTTGTGCAGCTCTTAAAAGATACTGGGTAGAGCAATGCAGGAGAGCAAGCAATTCTGAGGGAAGACTAGCATATCTGAATCTTGACTGCCCCTGGAGTGCTGAAGAATCCATTGCACTGAATCAGCCCTCCTCCTCCCGCATGAACCAACTCTGCACTCCATCATTCCCACTCAGTTTAAGACTTAACTCTAGGATTTTACTTCCCAGAAATGGGTAGATTTGTTAAACTTATGGTTCTTTGAGGCCTGTAACCATGTCTTTTTAACTTCTGTGATTCCAGCAATGGGCACTTAAATGATAACCAAGGGAAGCTTTGCAGAATGTGAATCCTCCGTGGCGCTTGCCTGGGTCCTGTCCACCTATGCCCTTCTTGGACATGTCACCAATTTGAAACTCTCATCTCTCCCAGTCTGTATCATGGTTGGATTCTCTGGACCATGGAATTTTAGAAACCATTTTCGAATAATGTGTTGGAAAGCACTTCTAGCTGCTTCTGCCCATTGGTCTTGGCTGTGCCTTCTCGAGCCAGCTTGGCAGTACCAATGCTCATTCAGGTGGCAAAACATGTTCGGCCTGGTCCACTTGGAGCCTGCTCTATAGACACACCTATTCTCTAGACCCCCTTTCGGGAAGTGTTGTAAGATTATCCACCAGTCTGCTTCAAAACCAGGCAGGTTAACCCAAAGGCTATACCTTTCATTTTTGTTTTAATGGTAGAGAAATGCCCCCCAAGAGTCCCCTGCAAGTCACTGCTTCAGTGTGAGGACAAAAATGGGAGCAGTTCTGAGTCATTCTGTCCAAATATTGGGTGCCGTGACACTGCCAGTGTCAGAAAGCACTCTGCACATGCTGTCTGACTCATGTGTCATTTGCACGTTTATTTGTTTATCTATTTATTTGGGATGTGTTGGGTCAGTGGACAACTTGTGGCAATTGGTCCTGTCCTTCTAACATGAATGCTCTGAAAATTGAACTTAGATTGAACTTGGCAGTTAGTCCCTCTATGTGCACAGTTGATACCTCCTTCTGCTTCTTTGACCAGAAATTCCAAGCCAAAGAGCCACTAGCAAATAATCAACATGGGGCTGCAGGGGAGAATATCACCAGTCTCCTGCACTTGAGAACTTTTCCTCAGATGGCATGCCAGTATCCTATCTCTACACACATGCTACGTGTCCACCTAAAAAGAGAATTCAGTTCCAAGAAAGCTGATGATAGAACAGAAGATGTTGATAGAACAACAACAGCAATAATAATAGTAACAACAATAACAAAAACAAAACAGAGTATGTGATTAGCTCTAACTATCATACTAGGTGTTTGCCGGGTGCCACAAAGCTGACATTGGCAGCTAAACATTATTCGTATGTTGTGGGTAGAAATCTTCAGGGTCTGCACACATCTATCTGGCCCCTGGGACAAGTGTCGAGATTAAGGCTATCCTGGCCAGTTTTATGTGTCAACTTGAGACAAGCTGAAGTTATCACAGAGAAAGAAGTCTCAGTTGAGGAAATCTCTCCATGAGATGAAGCTTAAGACATTTTCTCAACTAGTAATCAAGGGAGCAGGACCCATCCCATTGTGGGTAGTGCCATCCCTGGGCTGCTGGTCTTGGGTTCTATAAGACACCAAGCTGAGCAAGCCAGGAGAAGCAAGCCAGTAAGAAACATCCCTCCATGGCCTCTGCATCAGCTCTTGCTTCCTGACCTGCTTGAGTTCCAGTCCTGACTTCCTTTGGTGATGAACAGCAATGTGGAAGTGTAAGCTGAATAAACCCTTTCCTCCCCAACTTGCTTCTTGGTCATGATGTTTGTGCAGAAATAGGAACCCTGCCTAAGACAAAGGCCAACCAGAGCATTCTGGAGAGACCCTGTGTCAAATTCAAAATAAGAAAAAAGAAGTGAAAATATAAAGTGCTTTGACTAATATGTGTGCCCAGTTCAGTCTCAAGCCCTTGTCTAGAAATTTGTGATTGTGTCCCTGTTAGGATGCAATCTAAAAGGAGGTGATGTTTGTTAGCTGTTTTCGCCAGCAGACATGCAGTAGCACTAGGGTTAATGTTACTGGTAGTTTCAGAGACCCTTTAGTGGGGCCGTCACGCCATACCACTCTCCCGATTTGGCCTCTTTTAATGAGTTTATATATGTAATACCGTTGCCTTTCAGTCTTTGGCATGAGATAAAGTCTAGCATCCGGTTTATGTGTGCATCATGCCTGGACATTTCCTAAACCTCTAGCCCTCCACCCCACACTGGGACAAAGTTTATAGACTTCATGAAACCATTCAACATATAGGAGGTTTCTAATCACAGCACAAATGATGGGTAACCCCTCCAAACTGCAATTCTTTTTTTTTTTTTTTTTGGTTCTTTTTTTTCGGAGCTGGGGACCGAACCCAGAGCCTTGCGCTTCCTAGGCAAGCGCTCTACCACTGAGCTAAATCCCCAACCCCCCAAACTGCAATTCTTATTCATTTAAAGAGCTCTAGACAACCAGCTGGGCTGTACATGTCAATTACATGTGTATCTCCTAGAAATATATGATTATTGTGTTACCTGGTTTCTGTTACTGATGAATCATGAATGAGCTTTTATTTGAAAATGGTTGAAAGTGGACAATGTCTGGAAGTTGTGGCTGTATGCGATAGTCTACTGCAGGTGTGGTATAAGTTGCTTTTAACCCTAATGGTTCTTCTTCATGATTATCCCATGTGATCTCAAGTACTCCAGACCCTCTCATTGCCTGAGATGCAATCCAGGGTTTTGTAGTTTTGATAAGCTCTCCAAGGATGCTGATGTCAGCTAGAATTCTATAAGCAGACAGGATGGTGTCAGGAGTGAAAAGAAGATTAAAATGTACATTAACGTTTCTATGATGTTAAAATGCAGTGTCTATTGAACTCATTGGGGCTGTTCTGACACCCACAGTTCCTTACCAGGGCCTGATATGCTCAGAGTATACCAATGTGGTGGCCCAGAAGCCCAAGTCTCTGCTTTCATCAGTGTCACCTTTACTTGGTCCTCCTCCCTTCTCTGTAGGCCTGACTCTCTACTGCTCAGGGGTGGGAAAGGGATCCACAAGCTATGGCACGAATGTGGAATGTTAACCTGGGCCATCTAGATTGGAATGGAAACCTTCGAGAGCAGGTATGGGTAACATGGAGATTAGAAGGCACATGCTGTCTGAAATTAAAACAACTGATATGTAGGCTTCTTCCAGACAGCCTTGGAGCTCTAAGGAATGTAACAGTTCGCTCTCTGACGAGAGGCACATTTGCAGACGTGCGTGGTGAAGGGTTCTATAGGGTCTGAGCATGAAAACCTTGATGCTGGCAGGCCATGCCCTCCCACTACTCCCCGGTCCTTGCTAAAGTACTGTTAGATTACATTCCAGAGCTTGCCACCAAGTTCTATTTTCTTAGTTGACCACTCCCTTCTCCTGTAGCTGATTACCATGGTCCACCTATCAGAATATGGAAGTCCAACAATCAAAAGCCCCCTTTGATTCTCCTAATTAATATGCCCAATTAAAATGAAATATCTCATCCTAACCTGGAGTTTTATCTTTTTCCTTTATAAACCTCTGGTCATTCGAGTATGGGTCATTTGCATATGGGTTTGTCTCCTTTCTCTACAGAAGCAGTCCTTTGTCCCTCTGGGATAAAGGTTCCTTATCTCTCTCTCTTGTTCCTTTTCCCTAGTGTTCTATCTCCTGTCTTTGTCTCTTATTTCCTTCTGGTTGTCCTGTGGGGTTCTATCTCCTGTCTTTGTCTCTTATTTCCTTCTGGTTGTCCTGTGGGGCAAAAAAAAAAAAAAAAAAAAACAAACAAAAAAAACCCCAAAAACTCTCCTTTGTGCTGAGAACTTGGTCTTTTTAGGGAGTGACCTGGGAGAGCTTGGAAAGAGTATGAGTTGCAGCTGGGACTCCACAGTCACAGTTCCGGGAGCTTTATTTCCTCCTCATGCATTCACCTCCTAGTCATAAATTCTCTATAACCCTGGTCTTGAACATGTGATCCTCCTGTCTCAGCCTACACCATCAGTCCCAGCACCCCCAAGAATTCTCTAGTGTTAATTTAATATTATCTGTACCTGGATTTTTTTTCTTTCTTCATTTTCATTTGGCCAGTTAGAGTAAGTATGTCAAGGGACTCTTCTCGCCAATTTTTACTTCAGCCCAATGCTTTGCTAGGCAAACGCATTTGGCTTACTTTAGTATAAACCTGACTGTATTTCCTCACTTGCTGTTACTTAGGTGTCTCAGCCCAGCCTTCCCACAAGCTGAGGGGTTGTAGACTTTTGCCTCAGACTCCACCGTGCCTAGGAGTTCCTTGCTCAGTCTTCTCCAGTCAACCACCTATTTGCACGAAGTAGCAGAACTCTGAATAGAGGAGCTGGTCTGTGAACTGCAGAGTCAGCTGTTTCACTCACACCCAAACAACTGTGCCTTTTGTGCACTGTGTGAGCCCCCTACCCACTTTAAAAAGTAACCCTGCTGGTAAATTTTCATGACTATTGTGAAGTCCGGCCCAACCCTGCTTGCTGCTGGAGATCAAGCCCAGAAACCCTGAAGGTTAAAGTCTGGTCAGAGAGGAAGGAAAGGTATACTCAAACGTGAATGTAAACTTAAAGGTTTCCCATCTTGAGTTTCCAGCATAGTCTAACCTCTTCCCTTCCTTCCTTTAACCCTTTGAAAACTCTTATTTTGGGAAAGAAATGTAACTGTTGTGGTTATTTGAAAGGTTTGGCTCCCATAGATTCAGGTTTTTGAACGCTTGACCCACAGGGAGTGACACTATTAGGAGATGTGTCCTTGCTGGAGTAGGCGTGGCCCTATTGGGGAGGATTTGTTACTGTGAGAATAGGCTTTGAGGTCTCATTTATGTGCTCAAGTCTGACCAGAATCAGTCCTTTCTTGGTTAACTGCAGGTCAAGATACAGGGCTCTCAATTCCTGGTCCAGAGCCAGGCCAGCGTGGACACTGCCATGCTTCCCACCATGATGGCAAAGGACTAAACCTGTAAACTGAACCTGTAAGCCAGCCCCAATCAAATGCTGTCCTTTATAAAAGTTGCCTTGGTCACGGTGTCTCTTCACAGCAGTGGAACCCTAACTAAGACACCTGTCCTTTTGTTTAGTTTTGTTAAATAATTCACAGGAAAAAAAATCTATAATATTTTCTAAACTCTTCTCTTATTTCACAGAGCACCTAACTAAAGCATAGCATTTATCTCTTTTCCTTATTATTAGAAAATTTCCTAACCAACATTGTGTCTACGACAAACACTTGTCAGCTTCACAGGTTAGTTACAGCCTGTTAGAAGAAGGCAGAAAAGTTAAGGATGGATGAATCATGGATGCCGGGAGCTGGAGATCTGGCTTGGTGCTTTAGAGCACCTGCTGCTCTTACAGTGGATCTGGGTTTGGTCCTCAGTACCTGTGTGGCAGCTCACAACCGTATATAACTCCAGTGTTAGGGGACCCTCTTCTGGCCTCATGGTCACCAGAAACACAAAAGTGATACACATACATAGAAGCAGGTTAACCTTCATACAATAAAACTTTTCAAGTAGGTGAATCTTCATAAAACTGAAGTATAGTAAGTTTGCATTACTTTTCATTCATGCTGATTAGTTTGTTCAAGTATTTTTGAGACAATACATTAGATTTAGATTTTGTTGATTTCTACCTGAAGATAATATAAACTAAGGTCTTTGCTATAGTTTCAACACGATTGCCCTTCTCAGAGTGAACGTTGATATTTAACACCTTTCTGTTATAGGAAAAGGTGAAACCAAGTGGACTTTTCAGAGGTGGGGGAGGGTGGCAATCTCTACAGTAGGTCTAATAGAATAGGTTTCTCTGTCTTTCTCCTCACCTTGCATCCTCTTCAATGCTTCCAGACTCTGAGTCTGGAACCTCGGGCCTCAGCCATGGGCCAGAACTATGAACAAAGCAAGTGTCTTCACTAATTAATCAGTCTGTGTTCTTAACGAGGGACAAAGGACAGTATCTATCTGTACCCCACTAAGCTCGGAGTCTCACTTTCTCCAAATATCTTTTCTTGCAAAAATTTCCTCAAAGCTTGACAAGACAGACTTCATTATGGGCTCTCCTGGCAGGCTCAGTAGGTCTCACCAGTGGAGCTTCCCCCACCAAGGACTAAACAAGAACGTCACCAAAAGTTGGGATGGAAAGGGTTCAGAGCAAAGTGTCAAACAGGTAATGTGATTATCCAAGCAAACATCTATATTTTTTCCTCTAAGGAAGTTGACCATGTGGATTTTTAATAATGAGAACTACCATAGAATCTTGAATGTTACTGGACTAGAAGATTTGAAGGATTCACAGGAAATGGAAGTAGTAGAAATCAAATGTTCAGCACTAAAAATTGCCTTGACATTTTCTAGGAAGGTGACTGGATAGGGACCAGTGCTGTCACATTTCATGGGCCTTAACTTTTCAGAACCCTGCCTGTTCTGCGTTAGGAGCACCTCTCTTATAAGGCAACAGCCACTTAGCATTGCACATTGGAAGGTGCTTTGGCTCCTTACATATTGTCCAACATAAGCTGAGGTGGCTCTGGTGGTGTTTCTGAGGAGGAAGGCTCCATTGTAAATGTAAACCTCAGTTGATGGAGTAATATCACAGCGGGCAGGATTACACCATGGCTCGATGAATGCCTCTCATTGAGGACTTTTGCTATGAAAAATCCAAGGTAAATTTCCCCATTGTCTTTCCTTGTACTATAAAAACCTTATGGAGTTGTTCTCCTAGTGAACTAATAATACTGGCCATCTGCCCATTGCATCTAAGAATGAAGCGCTTACCTAGACTTACAGTTTCAGTATCAAAGAGAAGCTCCTTTCAGCGTGCCCACGTCTGTCTTCATCCGTGGTGAGGTATGGCTCTGGCCAGGACTGCCAGGGGCCCTGAGTCCACATTGCTCTGCTACTCAGGGGAGAGCCACTCTGCCTCAATGAGACCTAAGGAGACAATGACAGTATTTACAAGGTCTAGAACGCGTCAGGCTGCACTGACAAGGCATAACTGCTGCAAAGACACAAGAAGACCAGGACAGAGTAAAGGAAGAGTGAAACTTAAACCCTGGTGTGGAAGAGCTCAGGGAAAGGTTCCGTCTGCAGCTGCACCCTGGAACTCCCCGCAGTGCATTCTAAACTCATTCAGGAGCAGAACCCTCTCTGACATTGACTGCTGTTCTGCAGGCAGAAGCCATGAATCAAGGGCAATAAAGAGCCGCAGTGTAGAAAGGAATCGCTAGCAGCGTAGAGCCGGATGAGAGTAGCATGCACCGGGCCAGGAATCTCTGCTCCTAGCAACCAGACACGGAATGCTAGGCAGTCGCTTGCCAAGCGAGCCTGTGAGTCTCACATCTTAGCTCAGTGTTGGTCCCCTGGAAATTCAGATGCTGCATCAGTGGGTGGCAGATCTGGCTGTGTGTCAAATCACCCAGAAGCTCTGACACCATCACCGTATCCCAGATTTACCCTGGGGCTTCTGATCTAGTCCATCTGAGAAGAACAGGGTGTAACACGCAGGAAGGTTACCATCCATGGCTCACATCAGGAGCAGGCTCTGGGCGGTGCCACAGAGAGTAGGTGGTCAACAGATCTGTCAATCAACACTGCATCTCAGGCTGAGGGCTGAAGGTGCAGTTAAATCTTCCTCCGTGAAAACTATTGAGAAATAAAGTATTGATCTTACTTGAGAGACTTTTATGTTAGTCAATTAAATTAGTATTGTACCTTTCTACTAGTAAAATAAGAGAACCATTACTGTATGGAAATATAATGTTCCATAATATTTTTATTGTGAGACAGGGGACGAGTCTTACTGCACTCTGATGTACAGTTTACGCTTGACTATAAAGTCAGCTGTAATCCATAAACAGGCGATATAGATCTTAGATATCTCTTTTAAGATCAGTTGGAAAGGAAAATCCCTCATTCCTTAGCAACACCATAGGAAGCAGGATTGCCTCCAAGAAAAAAAAAATTCCTTATCTTTCCTAATTATTCCACATGAAAAGGCAATAGAATGTTCCATTATTCTAATATTTGAAGGGGAATGAATGCATTTCTGATATCTCTCATGTACATTGTTCGAACATCATGATTGAAATTTGAAAGAAAAAAATGTATTTCATGTTTTTCACTGTTCCTCAATGAGCTCCCCTGAAATGAGGACCAAAGGAGATATTTTCCCTAAATGTCATATGCTACGATAGAAAACAACACAGTCCATAAGAAGGCTACGTGTTCCGGGGCTGTGGGGCTAACCCAGGAAGGTCACGAGTTCTGGGGCTCTGGGGCTGACCCAGGAAGGTCACGTGTTCCAGGGCTGTGGGGCTGACCGTCCTGAACACAGCACCAACAGCCAGATTCCTTGAACGATTTCACTGCAGGCTATTTGGAAATGTGTCATTTAAAATGTGGAATCCTGGCATGAGATTTTTCACACTGAAATTTTTTCAAAACTATCTAAAATGTGTCTTATTTGTGAAAATGCATCTTATTAATCCATTGTGATATAAAATAACAGCTGCTAATGTGGTTTTAAAGTTTGTAATAAAGTACGTCAAAATGTCTATAGAACGGATCGTGACAGCGCAGCCAACAAGCGATATTTCAGGGACTTTTAATATGTGAGGAAAATGCCAACATGGTAGAAAATAAAATTTCTCAAACGTATTTTTCTGATTTTGACATTTATTTTCTTATTTTGGACCTGATAAATGTCCCAGATATTTCTACTGCTGGTGAGGAAGAGGAAGGCAATGGCTGGTCCTGGGAAAGTGAGTGCTACCACCTCTAGTGCCCGCCTGTATCAGCTAGCGTTTGCTACAGCAGTGCTGTGTAACAAAGCACACTATCTCTGTTGCCTACATCTGTTTACCCAATGTTTTGAGGCAGCTAGGCTTTGGCTGGTCCTGGGCTTATTCAGTTTATTTTAGCTGCAAGCTTTGGATGTGTCGGGGGCCCTGCTACCATAAACTCAGCACTTTTAGGTGTGTCCGTAGCTAACCAAGACAGTCACACCACGGTACACAGTCTAGCAATGTCAATGGAAGCACAGAAAACGCTTCAAGCTGGAGTGTGAGCGGGCACAGAAACCTCTACTCACATCTCATTGGCTATGGCAGATCATGTGGTCAAACCTGCCATCAGTGATGGAAGGATAGGGGCCTATGCCCTGGGGAGAAATTACACCTACAGACAGGAGCAGCTTTCATGGTCAGGAAGGGACAGGATCCTCATATGGTTGAGCTTTTCCTTCTTAAATTAATGACTGATAGAGTTGTCCAGCCACGCTCGCTGAAAGTGGCAGTGTGTACGAGCATGCCTTAGTCCACTGAACCATTTGCTGGCCCTGTAATCTTAATATTTAATAGCTAATTTTGGCTGTTTTCTTAACATGTCTTTGAGATTTACAACCTCTTTTAGTCAGTAGTTACTAGAGACGGAATTGGGTGTGGAGAGAGGAGGAGGAGGAGGAGAAGAACAGAAACAACAGAGATTGATTAAAGAAACTGGTTATTTGGGCATGATGTCTGGGAAGACCCACAGTAAACCACCTACAGCTATAGAGCGCCAGCAGAGAGCACAGAGTACCTCATTCAAGTCCAAACACCTCAACCAGAAAATGTGTGTGTGTGTGTGTGTGTGTGTGTGAATGTGCGTGTGTGTGAGTGTGTGAATGTGTGTGTGTGTGTGTGAGTGTGTGTTTGCACCATGTACATGTTTTGAAGGGTGGGGTATACTCATCGTGCTTATATGAGTTCCGGAGTCCAAAGACAGGCAAATCTGCAGTGCCAGTGTCTATGGATAGAAGGAAAAGGATGCCTTGGCTCAGGAAGAAAATAGGTAAGTGTTATCCTTGTACACTTTGATTTCATCGGGGCCCCAGCTGATTAGATTTAGCCCACCCACATTCAGGTTGTATCTTCTCATCTGGTTCACTGAGTCAATCTTGAGGTAGAGCAGAGTGGGAAGAGAGCAGGTACAGGTGACTAGGTCAGTCTGACAAGTGATCTTCAGTGTAAAAGGGGTGATAGCATCTATATCAGAGATCACCTTGAGGATTAAGCAGATCAATGCCGGTAGAGCCCTCAGAAGAATATCGTGTAAGTGTAAGTGTGTCTCCGTAGAGTTTTAGCACTAGGATCGTCAGTGTCTCTAACCATTACTGTGCTTACCTATGAAAGCGCTGCTGCTGCGGACTCCGCTGTGCTCACTGGAAAGGGAGGCAGCGATGTCCACACCACAGGCTCTGAGGAAGTTTAAGTGATCACAGAGATCGCAGCACTGACATGAATGTTGAGCGTTCTATGACTTTGGTCAACAGTGGTTTGCTGACGTGGAAGATCCAGGAAGGGCAAAAATTGGAAATGATACGGGGAAGATGGGTTCACTACTGTCTTAACATATGAGGTCTGGACTTTGTTAAGTGGGCAGTGAGAACACTGGACGACTCAGGGGTGATTAGCTTAATCCTGTGAAGATTAATATGGACACGGAATAGAAGGGGGTCTGGAGGTCACTGGGGCAGTTAGAACCTGTAACAAGGATGCAGGAACAAGAGAGGACAGGCATGAATCACAAGGGCTGGGTCAATGACAGGAAGAAGATGAAGGGTCAATGTGCACATATGGGGAAGGCTTCTGGGCACGAGAGGTAGGAACTGGTGAGCAAACACACGGGGTTGGTGAGTATTGCATACCTAATCGTATTAACACCACAACTGTGCTCTGAGCCAGAGGGAGCTGACATCATAAACAGTAAGAAGACAAGAGACGCAGATTAACGTCATCGAGAGATCTTACAAGTTCCTGGTCTTCCAGACCTGAGGTCCCTTTCCCTTCCTCTAGACCAGGACAGAGTCTGAGCACCAGTAAAAGCCAATGGGCAGCTGAGGAGGAGTGAGCAAGGCTTCCTAGATCGCCTAGTCCCTCTACACAACGTGCCGAAGCTATAGAGCAGAGGAACTTCTGCTTTCCCGTTTCCTTCTTAGCGCCTCTCCATTTTCCTTATGCCTTGTGAACAATAGCTGGCCCTTGCTATTACTAATTCTTTTTCCACTTCAAGTACCTCTCACAATCAGGAAGGTTGCTGTGTGCGATTAGAGCAAAGACTCAATTAGTTTATTGTAGTGATTTGTAGTTGGGGTCTGTCACTGAACGATAGGGCTCCAGGAGAAGGAAGGCTTGCTGAAGACAATACTTAACGTATATCCAGGTGGCGTGAAATTATTCCTGCCGTGCAAAGATTAATTGTGGAGCTAAAATAGGGTCAGAGTGGGCATTAGGTAGATAATATGTCAATGTATAATTAGGACTATGTCCTCGGGGCCATAGGTAGGAGCACATGGACCTCAACTCTACCTTTACCGCTTTAATTTCCCTCTGCTCTTCTGTTTGCCCATGTGGCTACAGGACACTGTGTTCACCCTGGGCATGCCCAGTCGGCTCTCCTTTGGAAATACCGTGCCTCTCCCGATTTGCCTGTGCGGCAGGCATCTTCACATGCCCTTTCCAAGGAAGAACACTTACTTCATTTGTTTGTCTTCATCATCTGAACCTAGTGGGCTGGACAGGGAGTGGCCAGAGTAGACAGCAGGACAGTCATGGAAGGAGGGAGAACAAAGCTAAGACAATACTAGAGAAAGGGGGCAGGCAGGCGCCTCAGTGAGGATAAAAGGGGTTCCAGAGTCTTACGGGTTTGGGATAGTGAGAATCCTCCTGGGTTGGTTGACAGGTTAGGAAATGAAAAGGCAAAAGAGAAAGGGCCGGAGTGAGTCTTGGGCATTTTTCAGAGGTGAATACATATTCTCATTCTAATCCAAAGACTGAGTGTTTCTTTCGTCTGTGGGGCCATGTGTTCAGTCTGCTGAGATGAAGACAGGACGAAAAGTACTAACCTGGAGTCAGGAGCGCTCACAGGACCTGGGATGCGTCTCGCTGGGCTGTCCTCCAAAGAACAGGAAGAAAAACACGAAGGGCGTGTGAAGTCTGTAACGCTCTTTCCAGCATTATGGTGCTATAAAATGCGACTTTAACAGAAGCTCTGGTTGGAAAAGAATTAAATCCAAAAGGAAAATAGCTTCTGTAATCATATCTGAACATTTAATTTGTCATTTGCTTTATGACATATGCATGAGGCTTATTTAAAATAGTGCTACAAGGTTAATTACCAGTGCAGAATAGACGATTGTGTCGGGAGCACAATATTTTGTTAGGCATGTGTGACAACATTGCAAAATGGATCAGCTGCGTGACTGTTTGTGATCTGGCTTTCCCTTCGTTTAAAATGGCCACAGTCCTGAACATGTGTTCTCCCAATCCCCCACCTCTGTAGACAAAGTGTGTCACATAAAAAATAATAATAACCAGAAGTAAAGCTTACTGATAGTTTACTGAACTTCTTAGAAGCCACGCATAGGGTAGCAGCGCAGAGATGTGTTTCTACGTTGCCAAAGTACCTTCAGTGCACCACGTTATGTCCCAGTCTGTGAATACTTCCTTAAGAAGCCAGTTTGTATTCAAGTGATAACCAGAAAAGGAAAAAATAGTTAGCTGAGGAGAGACATTGAATCAGGTTGGTCAGAGGACAATGCTGTAACATCAGTGACTACTGAAATGCCTTTAGAATAATTCCTTGCTTTTTAGCAAAGCCATCTCTGTAAAACATCTCTGTAAACTCTTTCAAATGACCCTGGAGTAGCAGCTTACAGTTTAAGGAGGGTGAGGGCCAATGAAAACCGCCCGAATTTGTAAACACAAAGTGAAATTTACTTGCAAAAGGCAAACCCGTCTCAGCATTTCATGAGGCCAGGGAAGTGGCTGGCTTCACTGAACACACTGGCCATGGTAAGCACACTGTATCCTAGAACACTTTCTTTCTCTCAGGAAAGCAACACCTAAGTCAGTTGAAGGGATATGGAACTGGCTTTCTGAACATACAGACCTTTGTTGTTCTTGTTAATGTTGCTCTTTGCAGAGATGGTTAACTGTGATGGTTATCTTTAATTTTTAATACAACCTAGAGTTACCTGGGACACCAGACTCAATGAGGAGTTGTCTACATTGAGGTAGCCAGTGGGCGTGACTATGGAAGATTGTCTAAATTAAGTTAATTGATCAGGAAGACCCAGCACCATTCCCTAGGCAGAGGGTCCCAAACTAAAAATGGAGAAACTTAGCTGAGAACTAGCAAACGCCTAACTTTTTAAAGTTTCTGCCTTGAGTTCTCCACAATGGTACACTAAACTAGAACAAATGAAACTAGAATACTAACAGCAGTGAATATCATGGTGCTGACTGTAACTTATTTCTTGGCATTTATATAACTCTCTAAAAGAATGAGTTAGAAACAAAGAAGTAGAGAGGATCTCAGAGGATTTGGGGGATGGGGAAGTGTAACCAAAATATATTGTATGAAAGAAGATCTATTTTCAATAAAAGAAAAATAAGCACAAAATTCTGAATTTTAGAAAGAAGGAGGAGAAGAAAAGAAGAAGAAGGAAGAGGAGGAGGAGGAAGAGGAGGAGGAGGAGGAGGAGGAGGAGGAGGAGGAGGAGGAGGAGGAGAAGAAGAAGAAGAAGAAGAAGAAGAAGAAGAAGAAGGAGGAGGAAGAAGAGGAGGAGGAGGAGGAGGAGGAGGAGGAGGAGGAGGAGGAGGAGGAGGAGGAAGAAGAAGAAGAAGAAGAAGAAGAAGAAGAAGAAGAAGAAGAAGAAGAAGAAGAAGAAGAAGAAGAAGAAGAAGAAGAAGAAGCAGAAGGAGCAGAAGGTGGAGGAGGAGCAGGAGGAGGTGGAGGAGGAGCAGGAGGAGGTGGAGGAAGAGGGAGAGAAGTTGAAATTGTTAGTATAGGATAATATTAATATCAGGCCAAATATATGAAGTCACGTACTTTGTCCAAGTTTAATATTGGTTACTTAAGGCAACAATAGAAGGCTTTAGACTATTCCTTTGCAGTATAAAACACATTGACTAACAGCTCTTGTGATTTAGATAAAGAGCAGAATCATTGTGATCTCTCCAGAAAATGCTTCTAGTAAAAAAGTGCCGTAGCTAATCAATTCAGATAGACACAAAGAACAATCTGAACCACTGTGGCTCAGGAACTCATTAAGGTCAGGGAGAATTAGACTCAAGCTATATGCTATCATTCATCCTTAAAAGTGACCCGGTTATGTAGAGCCTGAGCCATGCTCGCATATGGTTTTAGAGTGCCAGTCTGTGTGTGTAGTATGCACTCTGTGGTGTTGACAATTAGCTAATAATTTGATGCCTATGTCAGGTGTGGGCTGTAACTCAATAAAAGTGGCAAGGCAGAGATGTCAATGGACAAAGGACAAGTTCCAAGTTAACTGCATGCCCCTAAGATTCTTGAGCCTGTGCGTTGGCTATTTGTCTAAAGGTGTGTTTTCTTCTTTTAAAATTACATGTGTGTGGATGTATATATATGACGTGTATGCATAGGGGTGCATTTGTCCCTGGAGGCCAGAGGCATCAGATCCCCCTAGAGCTGAAGTTAAAGCCACCTGCTATGGGGGATGGGAGCTGAACTCAGGTCCTTGGCAAGAGCAGCATGTCTTAACATCCACACCACCTTTCCAGCCCTAGACATTTGGTTTCAGTCTCTGTACTGTAATATTTCTTCTTGATATCAAATTTATATATTGACTGCTGTGAGAGAAAAACAAGAAAACCTGAAGCATAATACCTGAACAATCTACAGGGAAAAGCAGGTTATTTCCCAACATTGAGGTTGGCACCTAGGAAATGTTTCACATCTTGTTCAAATGAATGATTTTGCACCCTGAGACCCTGAGGTAAATTTTTTCCAAGCATGCTAACATGAAAAACCGGCATGGCATGTGAGCAGCACCCCATCACTTCTTGCTCAAGACTCTCATTCTTCTGTTTTTATCAGTTTGCCTGGTTTGGTTAGTTGTCCGTCTTTGCTAGTAGAAAGATGACATTGTACTGTTTTTGTCAAATAAATGAATAGCTGAATATGAGTACAACTGAGGAACATGGCTACCCAGCATGCACAGGAGGAGAAGCTAGCTTTGGGATGCTGGGCCTGAGGACTTTGGACTTCTTACCTTGATGTCTTTGATTTCTCATACATAATGCAGATCTATTTGATTGACATCTGGGGACTTTCTTGACTTCTAAGTTCTGGGTGGGCTCAGGACAGGAAGTTGGCTACACTTGGTAGAATGGCAGGGTGAAGAGTATCCTGGCTGGCATACAAAGGCTGCCTTTGGTTCAAATCACTAGCCCTGCCAGCACAAAGACCTCTGCCCATGAATCTTCCTCTGTTCTGCTTACTGACTCCCTTTCTTCTCTATCTCTCTCTCTGTCTCTCTCTCTGTGTCTCTCTGTCTCTGTCTCTGTCTCTGTCTCTCTCTCTCTGTGTTTCTGTGTATGTGTGTGTGTGCGTGTATGTGTTTGTGTGGGTGTGCAAAGTATCTGTGTTTGTGTGGCAAGATATAACTATACAAAAAGAATCAATGTTAGAGGAAGTAAAGTGGGGTGAACTGAGGACAAATAATTAAAAAAATCATTAACTTTCACCTTTGAGACACAAACTTTAATACTAAATAATATTGTCTTCATTAAGCTAAGCATCAAGCAAAGCATGGTGGGAAAGAAGCTAGAATTGCCATAGGTCGTGGAGTATTTGCACTGTGCTGCTCATGGTGGTCATGACAGACCTGCCACAGTTCACTGTGGTGGTAACGAGTCATGGCTGACTATTTAAATGTCTATTCATTTTAGTTAAACAAAATTAGAATTTCAATATGAGCAAGCTGGTCACACTTCAAGTACCTGGTGAATTCTAGAGACTGGTGGCCACACTGGGCAAGCTGAGGCCCGACATAAGCTGCTTTCCATCACAGCAGAGAGCTCCTATGGACTGTGCTGAGGAAGATCTCAATGAAAGGCTCTTCTTTCATCTGCACATATTTTAGGTAAAAATATAAGTGGTAATAAGAAAAGCTACCAAGAATTTGAAAAAGAGAAAGTAGGGGTGTATAGGAGGGCTGGGAGGGAGAAAAGGTAAGGGAGACATGATTTAATTATATGATAATCTCAAAATTAAAAGAAAAATTAAAAAGCTAAATTAGAAAACAATCATGACAATTAGCATTGATTTACATAGAGACAAAGATAGGGATAAATATAAATACATGATTTAGTTACCAATATGGCAGAGTAGAACACAATATTGCATATAAATGCAATGCCAGTGGTGGCCAGAAGAGGGCATCAGATCCCTTGGAGCAGGAATTACTGGCAGTTGTGAGCATCCCAAAGTGAATCCTGGGAACCGAACTTGGGTCCTCTGCAGGAGTAGCAAAGACTCTAACCCCTGGGCCACCTTACCAGCCCAGGGTACCATTTTTAAATACAAACAGAAAAAGATTCCTCTGATGACTTTTTTTTCTATATGTGCTTAATAGTATTTCTGTGGTTCCAAGTCCATCTCAGATGTTATTTCTTAACCCTTTCCTTGTTGGCACATGCGTGGTTCTTGCCTTCTGATTCCAGGTAAGAAGAATTGATGCCTTTTTACTAGCTGGTTCTGAATACTCTAGGTATTCCATATTTGCATCCACAAAGACAAAATGAATTATCTGGTGAGTTATTTGAATATTCTCTTCAAATACAAATTGCCTGTGGAAAATGCATTCAAACGAACATGCTGCCGTTTTTTCTTCTTCTTCTGGACAAGGATTTATACCTTCACTGAAAGGTAAAATCTAATTGTACTGGAGAAGAAAACCATTTTGGGCTGATGTGTGTGAGTCAGTATTTTACTAGGCATCGGCCAGTGGGATCCTTCTAGAAACTGAATCGAAATGTCAGCTGACTGAGAACACATCCCAGCTGAAGGCTCACAGACAGAGAAAGTGCCATCCCAGTTGTGTGACGTGGTGACCACATCAGTTGTGCTCTTGGCTTGGCATAGGTCTTCTCCCTTTCCAGAAGAGAGCTCATTTTTCACATCCTCCAGCTCATGGCGCCCCTTCCAACCAATGTGGTGGATGTGAGAACATTGGCTTCATTTCTGTTCCAGCCTCCACATTGGCATCTTTGATCAAGAGTAAGTGAACAAACAGTTCATGTGAAGACTTCATGAGAAAAGATTTGATCTGAATCCTCTTTCCCTTCCTTCCTCCTTTCTTGCTCTCTTCCTCCTCCTTCCTTCCTCCTTCTTTGCTCTCTCCTTCCTCCTTCCTTCCCTTATTCTTCTATGTATTCATTCAACAGACGTGTTCCAGATGCTGGAGACAAAATGAAAAAATAAACATATCCCCTCACCTTTGTGGATCATATTCTAGAAGACAAGAACCAAGAATGAGCCTCATGCCGCTGTAAAAAAAAAAAAATGACAAAAATTTCATGCCTGGAAAGTACACATTTATCACCTATGGGAAGACGAATGGTATCAATGAGCTAAAACCAGCATGCCTTTCTTCCAGAAGACAGTCTATTCTTGCTCTGGACTAGAAGAGAGTGGCAGAGAGAAACCCATTTCCTCATCTTCTCCAGCCCAGGAGGCCACCTGCATTGTCTGCCTAAGGACCTGCTGTGTCATTAACACAACCAGAAGTAACCAGAAGTAACAGGGCAAGCCCTGCCCACACTGCATCTCTCCCTGAGCACAACTGAGAACAGCCTGCTTTCCAAAGGCATAGACAAAACCTTGGATCCACCATAATGCTCATCCCTCAAAGTCCCATTTAAGCACATTTTTGTAGTTCTTCTTGCAATATGCAGTAATATATTCACATGTTTTGGGGCCATGTATAGCTTTGGAAGGGCCATAATCTGGCCTTTTATATCGGCTAAGGAAATAAGTGAAACAGTCCAGTGTCCTACACACTGTGATGTAAGAGATCCAGAAGCAGAATGACATCTTTAAGAAAGGTTCTGTCCGAAGGTGGCATTTAGGATGAATGCTGCACTTTCGACTCATCAGTGGAGCCTGACCAAGTCCCACTGTTTCCTTTTAGCCTGCCTTGGCTTCAGTTATTAGTGAGGGTGCTCACCAGGCTTAGACCGCACCAACCAGAGTCCACTGCTGCAATTGTAAAACTTGGAAAGGCAAAGCCGGTGCTCACACCGCCACGGTACTGAGAACTGGGTGTAGGCCTGGGGGATTTAACAGGAGACACAGACTCGGGTCACTCATGCTGAGCCAAAGCTTTACTGAGGCTCAGGAATATACCCCAAATCCACCGAGAAAAACAGGAACCGAATCAATGATGTTACTGGCCCATGGCCAAACCGCAAAGACCAAGATGTTCTTTTCTTAAAAACAAAAGTTTCCATGTGCATCAGCAAGGCTCAGCAGGGGGCAAACACTGAGGGAGCCCAGGAGGGCCTGGCAAAAGTTTATTTCAGTTTTCACTTCCAGGCCTCAGCCCATCACTGGGGAACTCAGGACAGGAACTCTGTCTAGCTTACCAAGCTAGCTTTCTTATACAGCCCAGCCCCATGTGCTTAGGGATGGTTCAGCTCACAGTAGTCAGGGCCCTCTCACGGCCATCATAAAATACGACAATGTCTCACAAAAGTATCCACAGGCCAGTTTGCTCTGAGCAATCTAGGTTTCCTCTTCTCAAATAACTCTAGGTCATATCAAGTTAATACAAACCAATCAGCTCACCCACCATAATAATACGAGAACAAAATGAGCAAATAACACTGTAATTGATACTTAATATTGATTTATAGCACAGTACAAAATCATTTTTGTTGTTTCATCCTGAACCTAGAAAACACAAATCTTCCCAAAATACTTTCCTGAAAATGTCCCACAGTGCAAATAGCTCTAGCAAGATTGAGGCTAGCATATTTACATAACAGTACACCATTTGATCCTCTGCAAATAATGAGGAATTAACATGTTATTGCCAACACACATGAATGAATCTCAAAATATCGTGCAGAAGGAAGCCTTCTGTAATAAATGAGAACCTAAGAGGTGGATTCCAGTTCTAGAACTGATGAAAATAGTTTATGGAAGAAAAGACATCAGTACAGGACTGCTCTGGAGCTCAGATGGATACTTGGATGGGATGGGAAGGGGCAAGGCAGAATCGTCTAGGAAGATGGTAATGTTCTATAGCCTGTAAAGGTCTGAGTTACAGTTAGGAAAGCACCTTGTGCAAGTTTTATGTTTTTAATGTCTGCTAATGACTTTTAAAGGGGATGTTGCTGGGACTGGAGGGATATCTCAGTCAGTAAATTGCTTCCTTTAAAGCATGAGAACCATAGTTCCATTCCTGTCTCAAGTGTCAAAGGATCCTTATGGTGGCCCATGATTTGTGATCCTGTCACTGGGGAAGCGAAGGCAGGTGAATCCCTGAGGCTCACTGGCCAGACAGTGGAGTCAAATCACCAAGTTCCAGAGCAGTGAAATGTCCTGTCTCAAAAAGAGATGGTATCTTTAGAAGAACCCCTGAGATTAGTCTCTGGGTTCTATATGCACAACACATTCACTCACATCATACATCACACACACACATACAGACACACACACACACAAACTTGCATGCAAGCAGGCATATGTATATACACACACACATACACACACACACAAACACACATACATACACACAAACTTGCATGCAAGCACGCATATGGTACACACACACAAACACACACACACACACAAACTTGCATGCAAGCAGGCATATGTATACACACACACACACACACACACACATTGGAAATGGTTTTGAAGGTTAACTGAGCTTAGCACTCAGTTGTGTGCTTGTGTTTGAGCACTTTGAAGATTCTTTTACTGTCTCTGGATTCTCTTGTCATTGCTGGGAGGTCTCTTGTTCTGAGTGCTGTGCTTCTGTGGGATCTTGCTGGCCGTCCTTATTAACACCTCTTTACCCTTTGTGCTCTGTGCCTTTAGCACAGGTAAGTCTAAGTGAAATTTTTCCTTCACTTATTCTCCTGAAAAATCTACAGATTTTCAAATCTCACTTTGTTGTTTTTTACTCATTATAGAAAATTCTTAACCCCTATTTTTTTTTAGCACAAAGACCTCCCTGTTTTCAGCATTAGCTGCTCGTAAGACTCCCTGCAGTCAGACATCTCAGTGTCTTTCTGTCCTCAACTTTACCTCTACTACATGCAGGACAGTCCTACCAACTGAGGATTCAGCCAGCCAGTGCTAACCTGTAGCACAACTGGAAATCTAGTTTCTAACTTCAGTCATTGTATTTTTAATGTTAGGAATTTCTATTTATTACTTTTTTAAAAAATATACCAGGTTATTGCAAAGCTGTTAATAATTTGCCATGCTTTCTTTACCATTAAATTTTTCTTTAAACAAAGAGCTGAGTGTGTTGTTACATAAATCCAGCACTAGAGAGGCAGAGACAGGCAGAGGCAGAGGCAGAGGCAGAGGCAGAGGCAGAGAGGCAGAGGCAGAGGCAGAGGCAGAGGCAGAGGCAGAGGCAGAGGCAGAGGCAGAGGCAGAGGCAGAGGCAGAGGCAGAGGCAGAGGCAGAGGCAAAGAACTAAAGCTTTAGGCCAGCCTGGGCTACACAGCAAGTCTCACTCTAGCCAGAGCAACAAAAGACCCCAGCTCCAAAAGCAAAAGTAAACAACGAACATCTTTTTGAACATATAAAATATACTTACTTTCCATGGTGTGTACACTGTTTCTAAACTCTATTGTCTTTTTGTTTCGAATTGTATCTTTTTTTACCTGTTAAGTCTTTACTGTGTGTGTTGTCTTTTCCTGTGTGCGAAATTTTTATGTAGTTGAAAGCATGAGAATTTCCCACATCTGGGTGAAAATATTTTTCATGAAGCAGTTTTGCTTGTTCACATTGGGAACCTGGGGACACTGCTAACCTAGGAGAACTTCAAAATAAAATTCTTAGTTTGAACTGATCAAAATGGCCTCAAACACATCTAAATGTATTCCTAAAATTGACATTTTCCTGGGGAGACATTTATCTTTTTCTCTTTACACAAATCCAAAGCCAAGATCGACAGCTAGTTCAGCCTTGGGATGCTGAGCTTAAAGTGGCATTCTCGATTGGGACTGTATAGAAATCATTCTCTGCCTGGAGTGAACTTGGCCACTGAGGATCAGTAGACTTCTGTGGTGATTTGAATATGCTTGGCCCAGGGAGTGACATATTTAGGAAGTATGACCTTGTGGAAGTGGGTATGGCCCTGTTTGAGGAAGTGTGTCACTGTGGGGGTTGGCTTTGAGATCTTCCTCTTAGCTGCTGGAAGAAAATTTTCTGACTGCCTTTGAATCAAGATGTAGAACTCTTGGCTCCTTTTACAGCATTGTGTCTGCCTGGACATTGCCATGCTTCCTGCCTTGATGATAATGGACTGAACCTCAGAACCTATAAGCCAGCCCCATTAAATGTCCCTTATAAGAGTTGCCTTGGTCATGGTGTTTCTTCACAGCAATGGAAACCCTAACCAAGTCAATGTCTTAGGAAAATTTCTGCCTATTGCAATAACTCTCTACCTTGGATTTAAATCGGTAATGTATGGTGTCTATGCAAACACTGGACATGCTTGTTCAACGCGTAGTAATGATGGGATCTTTTGTCAAAATAGACTTCATTTTCATTTGACTAAATTTGACAGATACGGAGGCATATATGGTAACTTAAAACTCATTTTGTTCTCTTCCTTATATATTAGACAGAACATATATAAAAAAATTTAACCAAAGCGTTTATGTAATGATATATTATTTTCTTCCACTTTGCATCACATTTGCAGGACCAATTTCCAGCAGGAAGCAGTGACCACCTTATCCTTCCACCCCCATCTCACACCTTGCTGTCAAACCCACCCTTTCTGCCTCTAAAAATAAACAGAAATCCAATTAAAAACCGGGTGCTTGCTCTGCAAACACAGCTTTGCGATAAATCTCTTGGCCTCCCCTTTCCACCAGATTGCCATCCCTAAATACCCAGAAGCTCCTTTATAAAAACTTTGGAGCTTACACAGTTCTCTCTGTCTCTGCCTTTAAGTTCTCCAAAATCTCGGTTGTTGGATTGCCCTGCGCTATTGATTTGGGATCAGTTATTTTTGCTTCTGTGGAAATCTTAAAACACTGTTCTCTTACATCTGCAAACATTCGTGTAGCAGTGCAGGTTTTCAGGCCTTAAACTACAGTGGCTTCCACCCCTGTTCTGCCAGCACCGCACAGATCTGACCTAATTTTAAAGGAGGATGTTTGAGTTGGGTTTTTAGGATCTTGTCAAAATTGCATTTCCTTTACTTCACATAAAGCAACTTTGATTTTACTGCACTCTTTCCTGAAAAACCTAATAATTGCCAAAAAAGAAACACCAAAAAACCCAAAACAAAACAACAAAAAACCAAGCTAAAACAAAACAAAACCAAAACTCTTCATTCTCATGGAGAAGGGGAGCCTTTAATTAGATCATTAAAGCAAGCAAGCAAACGACAAAGAACGCCTAAATGTGTTTTTTATATACTGTAAATAGCTTTTAAAGATGAGAGAGAGAAAGAATGAGAGAGAGAGAGAGAGAGAGAGAGAGAGAGAGAGAGAGAGAGAACGAAAAGAAAACTTTTCTTCCAGCAGTTCAGGTGTTTTGTTCTTTCAAGTTTCATTGTCTATTTTTAATTCAATATTTTTTATTTATTTACACGTCAAACGTTATCCCCTTTCCTGGTTTCCCATCCATAACCCCCATCCCATCACCCTCTCCTTTTTTCTGCTCTCTAGAGTGTGTTTTCCCTTCACACCCACCCTCAAAGGATGAGACCATTACAGAACAGAGGGCAGAAGGATTTAAGAGACAGAAACCAAGGAGGCTGGGGTGAAACAGTGTCTTCTAGACTTGACAGAAACATTGTACTCTCAATCTCCCAGCATGGGATGCCTGCATGCCATCTGCCGGTCAAGTCAATCAGCAATCTAGCATGTTATGAGAAGGGTTTCAAAAGACCCTACTCCTAACTAAAGAACTATGGACAGTTGATGGCTTTGATGGTAGGGGCTGGGGAAGAGTTGGCTTTCTCTAAGTGTGTGGCTTCTGGTAGGTCAACTACACTCCAGTGGATGGCCCCATACCTAGGAATGTATAAATGGCACAAATTAAACTTGATGGGCTACTAAGAAAAAGAAGAACAAAGCTGGAGTGGGGTGAGGTGAATCAGCCTGAAGTTAGGGGAAGGAGTAAGAGAAGAATATGATCAAAGTACATTGTATGAAATCTCAAAGATTTAATAAAGTATTTTACAAATAAAAAAAATGAAAGAGAGTGTGTTCCTCAGAAGAGTGTTGTGGAAATATGTTAGTCATCATTGTATCAAACACTTAAGAAAAAGAATTCAACAAAGAAATATTTATGTTGGTTCACAGTTCCAGGGGTCCTCAGTCTATGACCAGCCTGCACTGTTGCTGTGGATCTGTGGCATAGCAGAATGTCACTGTAGCAAGAACGCATGGCAGAGCAAACATTGTTCACCAGAAGAAGCAGAAAGGCACACGCACAGGGAGAGACTGGGGCAGGAATAGTATTTCTATTTCCAGAAGTCATCCCTAATGGCCTGTTTGCTCCAGCCAGTCTCTACCTTCTACTTTCTAGTACCTCCCAATCAAGTCATCAAATCCATCAGGAGATTAGTTCATGGCTGAAAGTAGGGTCTTCACGATCCAGTCACTGAGAGTTTTCAGTGCATAAGTCTTTTTGAGGAATATTCCAAATCCAAACTATAACAAATTCTCTTTCACATACACAGGGACTTTGGGCTTCCAACAAAGGGTTAAGAAGTGGTATGGGTATGAGGGGGAGGAGTTGGGAAAATAAAAACCTCTTGTTCCTCCCTCATTCTTCCTTCATACCCTATGGATAATCTCAGATCACAAGTTGCTGCAAAGTTCCAGCTGTCTCTATTGGTCCATATTGTATAGCACCATCCTGGGGAAGACATGAGCAAATGTCTACTTTCCTAGTCAGGGAACCAACGACAGAGCAAAATTACAGTGCCACCAAAAGTTAAAGTTGAGTTTGGGAGACTCAAAGGCAGCTGCATCATCAAAAATTTGTACCAGCTGGGTGACAATTTAAGAAAGTTGGAAACTTGGAGCTGTCTACATGACTTGCAGGCAACTTGACAGGCTAGAGGGTCCCCTCTCTAACCTTAACAGTCCTCACTGCTTATATAACCTCCAGGAGGAAGGGTCTTTATACATCTCTTAAGTTTCAGGGTCTTCCTGAAACTTGTGAGCTGCTCTTTCTCTCTGAGTAGTATTAAGCCTCCTTTCGAGATGAACTGTTTCAACTCCAAAGTTGCTGCCCAACAGTCTACGTAATATATTTTAACTTAATGTAGTTTTAACTTGCTTTAGTTGTGCAATAACAGAATAAGCAAGACCATTGTGATTATATTTTCACATACACAAAACAAGGTACTGCATGTCAGAAAGCGTCTCTCAGACTCCATTCTCACTTCTACTAAGACACAGGACTGCTCGGATGCCTCTAGTGTCTGTGGTCTTTATCTTTTAGAAATTTCTGAAATTTGTGATACAGTTTTGCTGTCATAAACATAAAGACACACCATTTATTTTTAGTCCATTATAACCTTATATCAACATAATACATCATCTCTAATACCTTTGCCATTAAATTGCATTCTTCCTAATATTAATACTGTCACGTGTTTTCTCTTTGGGAGTATTTCTATGAGACACCCATATTTCTACAATTTATCTTTGACTTTTTAAATAAAACTTGATCTTGTTGGTATCTGTCAGCATAGAGTCGGGTTTTCTTTTTACTTTAACCTAAAAGGCACTTAGGTATTGATAAGCTTTCTTTTGTTCATTTGTAGACTTGTTCCTAAATTGTAAATATTTCTTTTTGTTTTCTTTCCTTTATGAATTATAAGTTTTTATTTTATAGCTCTTTAATTTTGTATTGAATTTAAATAGTTTAACTTCTAGGATTCTTTTGAAACAGTTATAAGGTTGGGGGCTAGGATGATAACTCAGTTGGTAGAGAACTTGCCTAGAATACATGTCACTCTGGATTTACCCCTCAGAACTTCACAACTGCACACAGCGATGCACATCTGTAATCTCAGCACTAGGGAGGTAGATCCAGGAGGATCGGAAGTTCAGTGCCATTCTCGGACACCCAGCCTGCTTGGGTACAGCCTGAATATAAGATATTCTGTCTCGAAAAAGGAAATAAGTAAACCTGTACTGAGTTAAAAATCTCAAATTCTATATCTGACCAGCATCCATTGCTTATCTTTCAGGGTTTCTTGTTTGTGTATGTTTGCTTTATTTTGGTTTCCTTCTATTTTATTCTTTTGTTTTACCTGGGGTCTCTTTATGTACCTCTGAAACTCCCTATGTGGACAAGGCTAGCTAAGAACTCACAGAGTTCTGCCTACGTCTACATCCTGAGTATACCCATTTGTGATGGTTTGAATGAAAACGCACCCCCCCCTTATAGGCCCATAGGGTGTGGCACTATTAGGAACTGTGGCCTTGATGGATTAGGTGTGAAGGAAGTGTGTTATTGGGGGCTCACTTTGAGATGAACAAGCCAGGCCAGTTGGTTCAGCTTCCCTCTGTCTGCTTCCAGATGTTAAACTCTCAGTTACCTCTCTGCACCATGTTTGCCTGCATGCTGCTTCCTACCATGACAATAATGGACTAAACCTGAGCCGGTCCCAATGAAATGTTTTCTTTATAAAGTTGCTTTGGCCATGGTGTCTCTTCGCAGCAGTAGAAACCTTAGCTATTGTCCACCCTTTTCTCCATGTTTTTGTTGTGACTGTATGGCATTGCCAAAGATCTCTCACCCTAGACGTCTGGACATCAAGACCAGAAGTGTCACACATACCGGTCTGACTCTGTCTTCATAGGACCTCTCTAACTGGTCCTATCAAGCACAGCTCCACAAGGGGGTTACTCACTTCCATGGGATTAGGGCGATGCTGATGCTGTGGCTCGTGTATTCCAGTAGAGCATGCAGGCACCTGAGAGAAAGGCTGTCTGTGTTTCTCACTAGCTAGCTCAAAAGTCGGAAGAAGGTACCAGGGGGAGTGTAAGACCAGGTCAAAGTGTCATCACTCCTAGGTTGAGAGTTTAGACTTTTGTTTCCCAAGTGTTAATTACTTTTGATTTAGGTTGATGTGATTCGTTTCCTGTATCCAACACTTTACTCTCTAAGAGACTCATTGTTTTCTCTTTGCTAGAATATGTAGGGGTTTTTATTCAGTGTTGGAAACAGAGCCCAGGGCTCTGCTCTTCCCAGGTATCACTGATCCATTGAGCTACCTCTGGGGACCCTACTGTAAGGAATGAGGTGGTCTATAAATGGGGAGGTCTTATTTTGACTTTTTATCGAGTCCTAGCTCTCTGTGTAGACTGGTTCTTTCTCAAAACGTTTATCCTGTAGACTTTGTTGGTATGTGACTTTCCCATTGATAAACTTCCATGTTTAAATCTCCAAAAGTCCCTGCTAGTAACTTTGTTTGTCTGTTTGTTGGGACATGTTCTCATAAATCCCAGGCTAGCCTTGAACTCTCCTGCCTCTACCTCCCAAGTGCTGGGATTATGTCAGAATTTCATACTTTTGTACATATTTGAATTACAATGTGCTATTTTGATACCTGTGTACACGTAAGAATGTATGATCAGGCTAAAACCCATAACCTCACATATGAATCATTTCTTTGTAGAGAGAATATTTAGAACCCATTCTATTATTTTTCTATAGTGCTATGGACTGAATGTATGACCTCATGCCTATGAGGAGCACACAGTCTCACCAAACTATAAGTTTCCAGCTCCAAGAATCCTCTCTTTTAGTAATATTTGAAATAGTAATGTTATTGTCAATTATGATTGCCTTGCTGTGTGGCATTTTGCTTGTCTAAGCAATGCTTTCTGTCCCCCAGTTCCCTGTGCTGCCCCCTCAGACCTACAGCCTCTAGTGACCCCCATTTCACTTGCTCCTGGCCTTTGACACAGTTGTCATTCGTCACATGAGTGAGATTGGGCAACCTCTCTCCGGAAGCTTTACTCTTCTGCACTGTTTTGCTGTCTTTGGGTACTCCACATTTTCATTACAATCTGTCCTCTTGGTCCAGCGAAACACGTTTGTCTGAAGTCTTGGTTCTTTCTTTCTTCCTTCTAATTATACCGTTCACTCTCACACCCATTTGTGTTGATCCTACTATTCAGTCCATTGCCTATGCTTTGATTTTGATATGAATTCTTCAGTTTTAGAATTACTTTTTCATACTTAAAGTGTCTTCTGGGTTTTTTTCCAAAGATAGCCAACATATTTATTTTTAATGCTTTTCTCATTTTGCTTATTTTGTTAGCTTTATTTTCTCAAGAATATGTTTTTCTTTTCCATTCATCCTCAAATATGTGTAAAGTTTTAAAAGATTTTATTTTTACATATGTATGTATGAATGCATGTGGTGTGTGTGTGTGTGTGTGTGTGTGTGTGTGTGTGTGTGTATGTATGCATGTGTGTTTACTTTGGTTCTCTAAAGAAACCAAACTGAAATGAATAACACACACCACACACACATATATACATAGTATATGAATATAGATTATAGTCATCCATACATAATACATATATCAGCAATTCTCAACCTATGGGTCACCACCCCACAGGGGTCATATATCAGATATCTGTCATATCAGATATTTGCATTACAATTCATAACAGTAGCAAAATTACAGTTACAAAATAGCAACAATATGGTTGACGGTCACCACAACATGAGGAACTATATTAAAGGGTCAAAGATTCAAGACCACATATATAAAAAAAAAATTTCTTCTTCTACATCATTATTTTGTAGGCTGTCACAGAAGGTGTGGCCCACATTTAGGATGGGTCTTCACATCTCAGATGGTGCAATCAAGAAAATCCCTCCTAGCGCATAGCTGGTTGGGTTTCAGTTGATTCTAGATGTGGTCAAAGTTGGCAATGAAGATTAGCCATCTCGGTGTACATTTGTGTTGATGTGTATATGTATATGTCAGATTCCAGAAGAGGGTGTCACACCCAAAGGAGCTGCACACACAGACAGTTGTGAGCCCCCTGATGTGGGTGCTAGAAGTGAACACTGGTTCTGTGCAAGAGCAGGAAGGGCTTTTAAATGCTAACCCATCCTTCCAGCTTGGGTGAGGCTTTGGTAAGCTACTTACTTCCTTTTCTCTGTTCACCTGCTTTCCTCTGAAGATTCTGTCTTGGACATGAGTGCAGCTTGTCCACTGGTTTTGGTAAGAGTTGGGTGTGTTTCCAAGAAGGAGACACGTATAGCATGTTCTGTTCTCGAAGGCTTCCCAATTTTTCTAGGTTCTCTGGATATCTGAATCTCAACCTTGACTTTTTGGCTTACACATGCATGCCACCTGCCCTAGTCTGAAGAAATGTGCCAACCACACCAGCTTAAATCAAGCGTGTAAAAGAGGGAGAAGCCAGATACTATGTTGCCTGTATCCATTTTCTTGACTGGTTACATTCATGCGTATACTATGGCAACTCAGTCTGCTTTTTTTATTTTCACAGATCTAGACCCATACTCTCACCTCAAACAACCTTCATTGCCTTACATTATAATATTTTCCATACTAAGTTTCCACATACAATTCCATGTGAGAACAAATGATGAGTCTTTAAACTCTACAGACATGACCCAGTCTCCATCATATGCTCCCTTAGGAGCATGACTTGGGTTCGGCCTTAAACATCCTTATCAATGATATGACTGTAGGTCAGGTAGTCATTTTTAGTATCAGGGAAAAGCCTTTAATTGCTAGGAGAAGGGGACTTGACTAATCCTTAATGATAATAACTTGCATTTATATCAATAGTTTCTCCATGTATTAAACTGACATTGGTCTCTTACATACTTTGCTCGAGTGTTGTAATTGCCATAAATATCTCTGCAGTCACAAAGTTCCTTCGATGGTGCTGGGTCTTGGATGAGCTTGGAAAGGATTTGAATGGCGGTAGTCTCTAGTCTTCTAAGAACTTTGACAACATGTGACAGGTGTTGCAATCCGGCTTTACAAGTACTGGTGTTAGAGGGTGTCCTATGGCATGGCTGCAATGGAAATGTCCCCAATCTCTGGGGACTCACACTTTGTTCAGTTTTCAGTATTCTGCAGAGCAGTATAGGTAACATTGGACAGGGAATCGACTTTCTATTATTTGACTAGGGTGGGTGGAATAATTTTAATTGCTAAGAAATTGCGTTTTCATTGTAAAGCAATTCAAGTTATAGCAGATTCATAATGCAGCTATTGTAAAAATGACATTTCGGTGACATTTCTGTGAGAGGTACATGGTGATTTTGCAAATGACATGGTTAGGGCACTGCAGTTATGTGAATAACACATTTTCACAATACGTGTGCTAGGCTCATAAATAACGACCATGGTGATAATAGTAATAATAATGGCATTCCGTGAAGGAAGACCCTTTTATCTCTGCGATCCCAAAGTGCTTTAACTCACACCTGTCCACAATACACCTCACTAAGGTAACTGGCATTGACTCTTTTGGGTGGAAGCAAACTCAGGAAGCAGGTAGCTGTCCCAAACTTCATCAAATTTGTGGCAGATATAGAATCCAAACTCTATTTTGTTCTTAAGAAGCCTTTTGGGATGACTCTCCAAAATGAATATCATGAAGGTACTAGAAATGATATTTTATTTTATTATAGATATATTTCCATCAGTCTTTTAGGTGGAGGGTAGGTGAGCAATTAGCATCTTCCCTCTTTGTGTGCATAAAAGAAAATATTGCATTGCTTTATCTCCTAACAAGCTGACTTGCTCATTTCCAACCCGGTTATAGAACATCCTCCCAAGTTAAGCGGGTAAGCTGCTGTTGTTAGCCTGGGGGCGTATTATTCCCACAGTAGATATGCCATCATCATTTTATTTTCATAATGTCATTATCATGTCATTAATATAGAAATTCCCCACGTTTCCCCTTCAACATATATTTTAGAAGAAAAATAGCTCCTTAGCAACAATGCTGCCAGTGTTTGAAAACACGGTCTGGAGCGATAGCCATCAGTGAGTGGATGTTGCCCAAGCGGTCAGCAATCTGCCCGACATCACCAACATGATTCCTTAAACACGCACACTTCAAACCACAGGAGACATTTGCATTTATTTACATGCCTTTTGACTGAATGTCTTAACGGCTTATTTTGCTGATTTTCTCTCAGTTTTTACAAATGAAATAGCCAAGTTTCTGTATTCAGTATTCTGAACATCTTAAGACCTGAGAGCCCTGGGAGGCAGAAGACAGGAGAAGCCATAAAGTTACCCATAAAGTATGGGCAGGAAGAAGCCATCCCATAGCATCTGAATGGACAGCTTAGCATCATGAGTCCGAGTGAACCAAGCAAGTGCGTAGCCCAAATTTTAAGAATTTGGGATCAAAGTCTAATGGCATGTTATTAGCTTTAAAATTTTTATTTTATATTTTTTAATTCTGTTCAGTGTATGTGTACGTTTCTGGTGGCAGGGAGTTTGGGAAGTGACTGTGTGAAGTCAATGTCCATGGAGGGCAGCAATGGCACTGGGCTCCCAGCAGGTGGAGTCCCAGGGTGTTGTGAGCTGCTGGGTGTGGTTGCTGGGAACTGAACTCAGGCCATGAGTGAACATCGTGCCAGCCTCACTGTGTCACTGGTATCTTGCACTCGGTTGTGGCTTTGACCTGTTGTTAAACATGCTGAAGCCTGGGTTTCTCCATTCTTGAGGGGAAGGAAACAGCACGGAGGATGGCATTCAGAAATTTCCATTTGATTTTAAAATTACAGCTTGATTTTGAAATTACAGCTTGATTTGAGAAAAATCTAGCTGTAATGGTCACTTACTTTGCATTAAATTGCTATTGGAGTCATGCTTTGCCAGTTTGTCATTATGTCTTTGATAGTTTGAAAGGCTAAGAAGGTTTACTTAAGTTTTGTTTTTAAAAATAGTTTCCCTGGTTTTAATAAAAATCTCTCATTCTTCTGTACTTTCATTTCTTTACCAGCAGTGAGTATCACTCCAAGCTAAATTCCATCCTTGGTTTGTCGCTACACCAGTTATCAGAGCCCTGAAATACGATTCTGGGGCTGGGATACAAACACTGCTTGGATCACTTGGTCTCATGATGCTAAGCTCTCCATTAAGATGCTGTGGGGTGACTTCTTCATTTCCACAGCTTACGGGCAACAGCTCCTCTTGTCTTCTGCCTCACAGGGCTCTCAGGCCTCCTGTCAGTGTTCACTGGATGACTAAATGGCAAGGTGTATCAGTGCATGTTAAACTGTGATGCAAATTAGCCACAAAACATTGACATTGTAACATCTGCAGAGGAGTCCTCACCGTGTCAATAATGATAAGTAATACTGCCATCTCTCTCCCATTGCTTCAGCCGAGAGAGACACTCAGAGCCAGCACGGGGAGGACTTGACTGCATCTCATTTTGTGTGTATTTTTTATACAAGGCTATTTGCAAAACAAAAGAAACTATATTCAGACCATGAGATGGCTCAGCGGGTAAAGAAAGGCACTGCTACCAAGCCTCTGAGTGTCACCACCAGAACCCAGAGAGTGAAAGGAGAGAATTGACTTTCACAAGCTTTTCTTTGACCTTCACATGGCACACGTGTACAAGGACAGATGCAGGTGTGTGTGTGTGTGTGTGTGTGTGTGTGTGTGTGTGTGTGTGTGAGAGAGAGAGAGAGAGAGAGAGAGAGAGAGAGAGAGAGAGCACATGAGCACATACAGGACAGATAGATTGATGGTTGGATAGATAGATAGATAGATAGATAGATAGATAGATAGATGTAATAAAGGAAGTATATTCAAATATTTCCATGTAAACACATACACACACACATACATACACAAAATAAATAGGTAGGTAGATAGATAGGTGGATAGATAGATAGATAGATAGATAGATAGATAGATGTAATTAAAAAGACGTATATTCAGAGACTTCCATGTAAGTCTGAGCTGTAATTGCATGGGGAGACTAGGGCTATATAAAAATTCCTCCTAACTCGTGGTCTTAGACATACATGGCTATTAAAATGTATGGTTCATGAAGGTTCGTGACAGGAAAAGGCTGACACATGTCATTGGCAGCCTTTGTTCTGCCTCCAGTTACAGAGGAAAAGAAACTAAGCCGGGGTCTATGTCCTCAGCACACCTGGGACAACAGAGTGACCACCAGGACTTCTCAGGTCAGGGGGAGTGTAACTTTAATTTTTTTTCAAATCCTATTTTTAATGATGGTTCTTAAACACATTAACCTCCCTTGTAGCCTGCCACCCACCAGAGGTAGTAGAAAGAAAGGATTCAGGGGACATTGTGTGTGTGTGTGTGTGGGCGGGAGGGTGGACCTGTTTAGAAAAGTTCTTTGGGACAACTCCAGTCTTTGTTGTCTGGAAATCAGCAGTTCAGTTCACAGGTCAGCAGGCAGCAGCAGCTCAATCCATTCACAAACACTTCATGAATACAACAGCAGTCCAATTCGGTAGAGTCGGGTTAACAACAGTGGTGACAGGACCTAGGCGAGATAGCTAGACCTCAGCATTGGCTGGAGTCAGCAGAAGGGACCCGCAGGAACACCAGGAGAAGTTCTCAGCTGTGCCTCGTAGGGAATCAAAGAACAATGGAGACTTGAGACCTACAAGTGTTGCACAGCTAGGTGTACCAGCAAGCCAAGCTCTCTCTCCATCACTTCATGGAGTCCTATTACACCCTCCAAACATCACACGTCCTCCACGTGCCTTGCCTCAGCATGGGCCTTGCCTCCGCGTGTGCATCCAATTAGTCTGAGTCTGCAGAGTCCCAATACATTGAGCTCAGCTATGCAGTGTAAGGTGGACCAATGCATGCGTGTTGTTAGCAAACTATACTTCATCACGTGTCTTTTCAGGGGCTCACTTTAGCAGAACATCTTCTCTCCTGTGTCTGCTTCAGCAAAACATCCCTTCACGAGTCTGCCTCAGCCGTTCACACCTGTGTCTACTTTAACAAAACATTCCTTCATGTGTTTGCCCCCACAAAACATCATCCAATCCAACTGACTGTCCAAAGAACCCTTAAGTTTACACCTCAGGGAGGGAACCCGCAGAGACAAACCCTCAGTGGAGTCTTCCAAGGAGGCACTTAGAGACCCAATGAGCTACTATTTCTAATCTAGAAACAATCTACAGAGAAACCCCAATATTTAGTTACCCTTTCCTCTCCAATGGATGCCTTCATATGCTGTCTTGCCATGCCTGCTTCTAAACACAGGCAGTGGGAATGCTCTGTATGAAGAGTGACCTTCGACACTAGGAGCTCTTCAGAGCCACTCCCATGTGTGAACACGAATCCTCGATTATTAGCTTCCATTTTGATTACAGAATTCTTGTCCTGCTCGTGTTTGGAAAACCAACTCTACTTTCGCAGAGAATTTGATAAGAAGGAATATGATTTACCTAAGTTTAGGGTCATGGGGTTAAATTTTGTTAGTTATTGAACTAGGAACCACTTTGCCTAACTGAGAAAAAAAAAAGAATAATGTTTAACAGAATTTGGTGGTGTAACCGATACATTGGTCTTCTGACTGGGACTTGCTGCTTATCTCTCCCTGTTTACTGTTTTGTTGTTTTGGATTTTGGAGGTTTTGTCATTTTTGTTTTTGTTTTGTTTTAACACCAGCCAGGAATTTTGTTTAGGCCACCTACAGGCACGAGAGACTTGCTGATCTGGTGACAGATTTCTCAGTATGAAGTAGCATTGAGGACCACATCACACACTTCACCAGAAGAGGTCATTTTGACACCCGAATGTGAATTCCCACCTTGGTCCCATGCTGGCTCTAAATCACATGACTGGTAGGCACCATGAGTCACCCAAAACCATGGCAGCCAGAAAAAGGACAGATGCTCTCATTCTAAGCTCTGAGACCTGTGTGTGCTTGGGAGGTACTGTCTTGGCCTTACCAAGCTACCCTTATGTATTTCTTCAGAGTTTACATCCCCAGCGTGTGACGTGACTACATGTGACTTCATTGTGGGTATCCCGTTCCCCTTTGTTGCACTCCTTCAGTTCACGGACAACAGCTGCAGGCAGCCCACAGCACTAATCTGAGATGCCCGGCTTACAGCTGGACCTCTCCCAAGGGCTGATTTTATACCAGTGAGTCAGGTTCCAAATATTTCCTACTTCATGCAAGATAAATAAAATATATGGAGGAAATGACTCTTAGGTCTAGAAGTCCTCAGACTGGCCAGATACCATCATGAAAATTGGTTGCACGTTTGTTTGGGGTCTATTAAATTAATTTGTGTGGGGGGGTGAGTATTTTCTGTATTTGTGCATGATGGTTTTCTGAAGCTTGAATAGAGGTCACAGATTAGATTCACTCACTGGAAAACTACAGCTTTGTTGTATAGGAGAGGAAATCCTGCTTCTATTCCGATTTTGATCTTTTACCCTGCACCTCATCCTCCCCATCAATCCTTCACCTCCCACCTTTCAAGCTAAGAGATCTGCAACCCGAGATTAAATAAAGGAGCTATGCCTTTAAAACGAGAGACAGCAAATGGGCTTTAATAACCCAACGGGATCTTGGTCATCATAACATTTAATCTGCATTATATCCCATTTCCTAATCACTGTTTCTATTCCAATTGTGAGCGGAGAGCGCGGGCGAGTGGGATGTTTCAGACAAGTGCCAGTAAAACAAGTTTGCCTTACAGCTGGCGAGCCTCAAACAACACGCTCACAGTGCCTTCTGGCCACATTCAATCAGATGATCCCATAAACTCAAAATAATCACCCCAATACTAATACCTCTTCTCCTTCATTGTTGCCGGTCGCTATGGCACTGCATTCGACTGTGAAAAATTCCCCGCCATTATTACCCTCCGTCTCTCTCTCTCTGAAATGTGATATAATTGCAGAATCTACACCTGTTCCACAGTGCGATAGAATTCCGCTTTCACGGAGGCAGACTTTCAAATCACACACACACGCTCACACGCACACACACACACACACACACACACACACACACACACAGTGGCAATTAACCAGGGGTTTAGTTGAGGCCAAAAAAAAATTAATAAAGAGGGTGAGTTTATCAGAAAATAACCTGGGGAGGAGGAGGAAAAGGCTTTGCTTCGTGGTCACTGGAAGATTGCTGATGGGTGCATAAATAAGGCATGCTGGAACATCTGTTCTTTGTTGTGCACTCGGCTTTTTAATGTGTTCAAAGAGCAGCTCTGACGCATCGCTGACTACCACTCCCCATCAGAGCAACATTTTACCAGAAAATAATAAACCTTCCTGGTGGGGTGCAGGGAGCCAAGGCGTTCGGGCAATGCCATTAATTTGGAAATCTCTCTCTCTCTTTTTAGGATTTTAATCTCTCTCTCTCTCTCTCTCTCTCTCTCTCTCTCTCTCTCTCTCTCTCTCTCTCTCAGCCTAACCATTAAATCAGTCTTAATGTCTATTCAACCTTCTTCTTTTTTTTTTTTTTTTCACAGTGAAGGGGAGGTGTTCAAGTCAAAGTTTATACACCTCCTGCCTCCCGGCTTGGCTCTTAATTCTATTAATGTTAGCTCCAATCTATTGGGAATTTTTTTTTACATTTTCCAGTATTTATTTGCACTGATAAAATTCAGAGGCAGCTGAGGCCCCTGACAGTTGAACAATATTGGCTGGTTATTTTGATACAGTGTGGCAGGCAGCAAAAGCTTAAAAATCGGAGCATCCGAAACGGAGGAAAAACCAGCTTGAATTCTAAAATAAAATTTTAGCAGCATGGATTTCTCTTGCCATAGGCTATGGGGCTACTATGAATTCCAGATGCATTTCCTGAGCTGTCAATGAGGTGGAAAGATGGGATTGGCATTATGAAGATTTGTTGCGTTGCAGCTCCATTCTGTGTAATTGCAATGGAAGGTATAGACATTAAGCCACCACCCAAGAAGAGCTGTTTGTGCACACACGGTATGGAAACAGCTCACCAGACAACCATAGGACCGGGATGGGGCTTCTTTATGCCACTTGATTTGGCTTCTACACATCCTCCCTTTTAGGTCACAGCTCAGAAGCACCACAGTCCAGGCGAGCTAAAGATGGCTTCCAAAGGGCTTTACTACATGTTGCAAAGGGAGACGGGATTGACTGGGGATGTGCTGTTATGAAAATTCCCTCTCTCCAGCATTCACTCTTTATCTTCTCCAGAGTCCTCATGTTCTTGAGTTGGCCATCCCTCTTCCTCTGGTAGTTCTCTTTTGATCTATGTTCCCCAGTTTCTCCCAGCAGCTTTGCAATGTTTAACATCAACGTGTTGTGATTTAAGGATAGGGAAAAGACTCACTGGACAAAGTGCTTGTCATATAAACATGTTCAGATGTTCGGTACCCACATAAGATCCAGTCATGGAAATGTCTCCTATCATCTAACTGGGGGGGAGGGGAGACAAGCAATCCTGTGGGCTCAAATACTGAGCTTTTGGTATGCCAAAAGACAATTCTCAAATATAAGCTAGAAAAGGGATGGAGGAAATATGCAATGCTGACCTCTGGTCTCCACACACATACACACACAGGCAAGTGTACGCCCACACACGCACACACACACACACACACACACACACACACACACACACACACACACACACACAATGTCATGTAAAGATTTTGGATTTGTGGCAGCTGAAAGCCATGATGCTACACTTGAATATGCTGTTGATGCACAGGAATCCTATAGAAAGTCAGAGAAATGGTTGGGTGGTTAAGAGCATTGCTTGGTCTTTCAGAGGATCCAGCACCTACTTGGAGGCTCATGTGGTCATGACTTCAGTCCCAGGGCATCCAATGCTTTCTTATGGCCTCTATGGGCACCGGGCATATATGGGGTATAGACACATACATACAGGCAAAACCTCCAAATACATAAAATAAAAATATGTAAATTGTGTTTTTTAAATCCTACAGAATATCAGGGTATATGACAGTTCTCCAAAGGGTCCATTGCAGTGACTATGCTCACAGTACTACAGTGACTATGTTCACAGTACTGCAGTGACTATGCTATACAGTAAGTACTACAGTGACTATGCTCATAGTAAGTACTGCAGTGACTATGCTCACAGTAAGTACTGCAGTGACTATGCTCACAGTAAGTACTGCAGTGACTATGCTATACAGTAAGTACTGCAGTGACTATGCTCACAGTAAGTACTGCAGTGACTATGCTCACAGTAAGTACTGCAGTGACTATGCTCACAGTAAGTACTGCAGTGACTATGCTCACAGTAAGTACTGCAGTGACTATGCTCACAGTAAGTACTGCAGTGACTATGCTCACAGTAAGTACTGCAGTGACTATGATCACAGTAAGTACTGCAGTGACTATGCTCACAGTAAGTACTGCAGTGACTATGCTCACAGTAAGTACTGCAGTGACTATGATCACAGTAAGTACTGCAGTGACTATGCTATACAGTAAGTACTGCAGTGACTATGCTCACAGTAAGTACTGCAGTGACTATGCTCACAGTAAGTACTGCAGTGACTATGATCACAGTAAGTACTGCAGTGACTATGATCACAGTAAGTACTGCAGTGACTATGATCACAGTAAGTACTGCAGTGACTATGCTCACAGTAAGTACTGCAGTGACTATGATCACAGTAAGTACTGCAGTGACTATGCTCATAGTAAGTACTGCAGTGACTATGCTCACAGTAAGTACTGCAGTGACTATGATCACAGTAAGTACTGCAGTGACTATGCTATACAGTAAGTACTGCAGTGACTATGATCACAGTAAGTACTGCAGTGACTATGCTCACAGTAAGTACTGCAGTGACTATGATCACAGTAAGTACTGCAGTGACTATGATCACAGTAAGTACTGCAGTGACTATGATCACAGTAAGTACTGCAGTGACTATGCTCACAGTAAGTACTGCAGTGACTATGCTCACAGTAAGTACTGCAGTGACTATGATCCCAGTCTGCACAGTACAGTAAGTACTGCAGTGACTATGATCACAGTAAGTACTGCAGTGACTATGCTCACAGTAAGTACTGCAGTGACTATGCTCACAGTAAGTACTGCAGTGACTATGATCACAGTAAGTACTGCAGTGACTATGATCACAGTAAGTACTGCAGTGACTATGATCACAGTAAGTACTGCAGTGACTATGATCACAGTAAGTACTGCAGTGACTATGATCACAGTACTACAGCATGAGCAGTGTTTACTATACACAGTACAACAGAAACTTAATTCTTTGCTTCAAGCACCACCAACATATGTACATGTGTGAGCAAGTAATGATTTAGGGACAGCTAAACAATTTTAACAAAATGTAATTACCTTAAAATTGAAAGGTATATTTTGAAGTTTTGTGGTGAGGTCAGTCCATATACAAAACCACTGCACATAATCAGTATTCAGGTGGTAAATTTTACAATAACAACCCCTGAGAACCCATTGTAGTTATCAAATAGCCCCTTCCTTTTGTTAAAAACTTACTTCTCAATCTCTCTAGTGAAGAACTCTGTCGGAACTGTTTCAGGTAAAAGCCCACTCACTGATTCACTCAACACTGCACTACACAGGCTGAGAATGGGATGTGGAACAGGCTTATTTCACTCATGTCTGGATTAAACCCCTAAGGCAGGTGAGCCAGCCCGGTCTGTGCTGCTGTTCCCATGAGCTCCCAAGCTCGACCTTGCCTTCTTTGATGAAGATGTCAAAGAAACAACAGCCTTAGAGTGGGAGCTGTGTGATTCCAATACTGAATACTTGTGTGTCCGTCAGCCACCTGACCTTGTAACCGTCTCCCACGTGTACAATTTCTATTAAGACTGGGAGATGTATGACTCTGTGTCCCTTAGCCATGGAGGAATCATGGCTCAGTATTGGGAGGAGCGAGCCATGATCTTCTCCATGGGTGGTCTTCTCTGTGAATCACCCTAGGTTGAAGACAACTACATTGATGGAGGAGTTACCACATCCCTAGGACTAGTAAGGTGAGCTCTCAGAGCTCTACTGCCTCTGTCTTCTCTTTCAGTATAGTTCAGAAGTCTCTGTCCTAGAACGACCGATGGCATTGGAGAGGACATCACTGAGACCACTCTACACAACTGGCTTCTCTTTCTCCTTGTCCATGATGTGTTAATCTTGAGGTCATTCTTAACAGATTTTGGCCTGTTCCTGTGTTTCAGAACCTTCCCCTGAATGAGCCCCTACTCTAATGGCGTCTGAATCTCTTGTCCAGTCACCACTGCTGTTGCCTTTGACAGAACTCAGAGCTAACTATTACTGTACACTCTGTAGGCAGAGTGTATTATTGGCTAACACACTGCTACCTGAATCTGTTTTCATTGTTTGGTTGGCAACAGACATTATTTGAATGCTCTATTAGTTGCTTTTCTGCTGTGATAACATAATGTCATGATTTAAATGGAATGTTCCCTGTATTCCGAGACATTTGAATGCCTACCTCAATGGCTATGCTGTTTGAGAAGGCTAAGGAAGTGTGACTTTGCTGGGAAAAGTGGATTGGTGGATTGCTGGGAACAGCTTGAAGGTTTTAAAACCTCCCAACAGTCATATTCTCTCTCTCTCTCTCTCTCTCTCTCTCTCTCTCTCTCTCTCTCTCTCTCTCTCTCTCTCTCTCTCTCTCTCCCTCCCCCTCCATCTCTCCCTCTCTTCCTCTTCTTCTCCCCCACCCCCATACCCCTTACCCTATCTCTCTGCTTCCTGTTTGTATTTGGAGATTCTTAACGCTTTGGAACTATAAGCTCCAAATAAATGCTTTCTTCTATAAATGTTTTGGCCATGTGTTTTAGCACAGCAGTAGAACTAATGCAAACACCTGGACAAAGAGCACCTTAAGGAGGAAAAGGTTTATATCAGCTTATAGTCCACAGGAGAAGGAATCCATTTATGGTAGAGAAGACATGAGGCCAGGCATGGGTAGCATGACCAAAGGGTGACAAGTGGCCAATCACAGTTATATCCTCACAAAAAAGGGAGGGTACCACAGAATCAACTAACCTGAGCTGATAGAGGCTCACAGAGACTGAACCAACAACCAGGGAGCCTGTATGGAACTGATCTAGGCCCTCTACACATATGTTATAGTTGTGTATCATGGTGTTCTTGTGGGACTCCTAACAGTGGGAGCAGAGGCTGTCTCTGACTCTTTTGCTGGCTTTTGGGACCCCTTTCCTTCTACCGGGTTGCCTCACCCAGCCTTAACATGAAGGGAGTGCCTAGTCTTACTGCAACTTGAAATGTCAAGTTTGATTGGTATGTATGAGAGGCCTGCCCTTTTCTGAAGAAAAGCAGAGGAGAAATACATTGAAATGGGTTAAGGGAGGTAGGGGAGGGACTGAGAGAAAGAAGGAAGGAAGGAAGGAAGGAAGGAAGGAAGGAAGGAAGGAAGGAAGGAAGGAAGGAAAGGAAGGAAGGAAGGGAAAACTGCGGTTGTATGTTGAAAACTAAAATATAATATAGAAGAGGTGCACAGCCTAGAGACTCTCTGGTGTACAGATCCTCTAGAGGATTTATAGCCTCTACCACATCCCAACTGGCGAGCAAACATTCAAACACATAAACCTATGGGGAATATTCCCATTCAAACCATCATAGATGCCTTGAGTTGGGACAGAATGAATTATAGTTTTTCTTGCTAATAAATACAAGTATTGTTTTAATTTAAGCATATTCATACAACAGCAGTGCATTTGGGAAAATTAAAATTAAGTGAGGTATAGGCATCATTGACAGATATAGAAATTGGAGCACTCGTAACAGAAGGTTCAACCCAAAGTGACTTAGATATTGATTTAGAAACAAAACGAAATGGATGTTTCTTCATGAGTAAGAAGTTCAGAAGTAGGAAAATTCTAGATTTGATTACTTAATTATTTGATAATAGTGCCAAGGTGTACAAGCTTCCTTCTGTCTTTTCATTTCTTTATCCCTTATATAAACCACATTTTCAAAGTTAAGAAGACATGCATTACATGTATTCAACATGATTCAGTAATGGCATAGGGAGTGATGTTATCTTATAAATTCATTATAAATCAACACGTAGAGACATGGTTAATGTTTGTGTTGTATATACAATGTAAATAGACATGTGCACATATATGAGCAGATGCAAAGCTATGGACATGTGTTGACCCCAGCAGGATGCACAGTAGACTAGTTGAAAAAAATATAGAATTAATTTCCAATGCCATATGTAATTTTTAAGGCTTGTTTAATAAAAAGAAATCATTTTGTTTTATTAAATACAGTTCCTTTGAATGTGTTAGCATATCTTATATAAAGGCCAAACTATCTGTCTATACTTCCTACATATATGTGAATATACTTATGACAAAATTTATTTGAAATTTGGAAGCCATTGACAGCATTTTTTCTAAGTTCAATGTCCAAGGAAATTCATAAGAACTCTGATTTGAATGTTCATCAAGTGTGTTTCCTACACAGTGTTTCCACACAATGGAAAGATCTCCTCCTCCATGGCTCCAAGAACTGTGAAGGGTAACTATGGTTTATTTTTTCCATTTTATTATGGTTCAAAACTTTGCAGTATGTCATAACTAGTTCCCTAGTGGTTGGTATGGTTGGGGTGGGCCATTTCATGTTCCACTCACAGAAACAACAATGAAGGAATCAATCAGGTGTCAACATTAAATTCTATTTTTATTTCTTGCCATTGTAAGGCATATGGAGTACATTTGGAAAAACAGGCTTACTTATAAAATCATTTCTTTAAGATGATGACTGAGAAATTACCAGGATATACATATTCAAAGAACTTGATTCTAATTTCATGTGAGAAAGATGGCATGATTGGGTTCTGTCTGTTCTCACGTCTTCCCTAGTACCATGTGTAAATAATCTTTAAAATTTGGGGGAAGTGCCTATTTGACACCTTGGATGATTTTTTGATATTGGGTTGTTTGTTTTGTTGTTGTTGAGATTTAGATGTTCTTTATATTATGAATATTAATCTTTCATCATGTACATGGTTTGCAAATTCTCTTTCCCATTCTGCTCACCAACTTTTGTACTGTTGGTGGTGTCTTTCGATATTAAAAGTTCTTACATTTCTGGTGAGTTCAGTTTGCTCTTCTTTCTCTTTCATTGCTTTAAAATCACATCAAGGAAGTCATTGCCAAAGTCCGATGTTTTGAAACTTCTATTCCATGTTTTCTCTCTTCTTCTAGACTATTAGAGTTTCAGATCTCATGTTTAGATCACAGTTCCATCTGGGGATCATTTTTGGGGTGAGATGTCTGGTCACAGCAACTCAACAGTCATGAAGGTAGAAAGGACATAAGGTTAGAAGGCAGGGAGTCTGGTAGCAAACATCCCTGGACTAATCTGGAATGTTTTGCCCAGCTGAAACAGTTGCTTCTGGGATTTTGCTTCCAAGAGCTAGATGAGGTTCTGTGGGACAGTCTCCTTTCGGAGGAATAGAGTGGACACCATCCCTAGTACAGTAGGGGCAAGCTTTGGGAAATTTCTGGTTGGTCATTATACTGAAACAACTGGATAGCAGGAGAAGGATTCTTATTATACACACACACACAGAGAGAGAGAGAGAGAGAGAGAGAGAGAGAGAGAGAGAGAGAGAGAGAGAGAGAGAGAGAGAATCCACACAGACACTTAAACCATAGGCAGCCAAACCGAACTTTATGAGATAAACAACTGTTCTTAAACAAGCGAATGATGCTAGATATAGTCACAAAACTACTCAGGGTTTTTTTTCTTTCTTTTTAAACCTATTATTTTAAATGTGTCTTTGCAAGGTCAGCTTTTTCTTTTTCTTTTTCTTTTTTTTTTTTTTACATTGAAACAATTCTAGGACCAGCCCTATGATTTCTTAAGGCATAGATAAACAAATATCACAAAATACACTTGCATTTGTAATTAATATTTCTTTTCCAATTGCCTCATGACCATCATGTTTCTTCTCCTTCTCCTCTTCCCCTTCCTCCTCCTCCTCCTCCTCCTCCTCCTCCTCCTCCTCCTCCCTCCTCCTCATCCAGGGTTGTAGAAAAGAAGAGCTAGCTTGAAGACTGTATGGCAGAAACTTTCTAAATTGGCAAATATTCTTGGGGTGATCTAGTTTCCATAGTGTTTGTTTCCCCTTTGACATTACATTTTTTATTGGATATTTTCTTTGCTTATATTTCATATGCTATCCCCTTTTTTGATTTTCTCTTTGGAGTCCTCTTATCCCTTCCCCTTCCCCCTACCTCTCTAAGAGTGTTTCCCCATGCACCCACACACTCCCTCCCATCTCCCCACTCAGGCTTTCCCCTACACAGGGGCATTGAGCCTTCACAGGGCCAAGGGCTTCTCCTCTCATTGATGCCCAATAAGGCCACCCCCTGCTATGTATTTGGTTGGAGCCATGGGTTCATCCATGTGTACTCTTTGGTTGGTGGTTTACACTCTGGGAGCACTGGGGGTTCTGGTTGGTTGATATTGTTGTACTTCCTATGGAGTTGAAACCCCCTTCAACTCCTTCAGTCCTTTATCTCCTCTATTAGGGACCCCATTCTCAGTTCAATGGTTGGCTATGAGCACCTGCTACTGTTTTTGTCAGGCTTTGCCAAAGGCTCTCAGGAGACAGCTATATCAGGCTCCTGTCAGCACACACTTCTTGCCATCCACAATATTATCTGAGTTTGGTGAGAGTATATGGGATGGATCCCCAGATGGGGCCATCTCTGGATGAACTTTCCCTGAGTCTCTGTTCCACACTTTGTCTCTGTATTTCCACTTGTGAATATTTTTTGTTCTTCCTGCTAAGAAGGACTGAAGCATTCACTCTTTGGTCTTCCAACTTCTTGAGCTTCATGTGGTCTATGGATTATATCTTGGATTATATCACTAGTTTTGGGCTAACATCCACTTATCAGTGACTGCATACCGTATGTGTGTTCTTCGTGATTGGGTTACCTTACACGGGATAATATTTTCTAGTTCCATCCATTTGCCTATGACTTTCAAGAAGTTATTTTTTAAAATAGCTGACTAGTACTCCATTGTGTATATGTACCACGTTTTCTGTATCCATTCCTCTGTTGAAGGACATCTGGGTTCTTTCCAGCTTCTGGCTATTATAAATAAGGCTGCTATGAACAGAGTGGAGCATGTGTCCTTGTTATATATTTGAGCATCTTTTGATTATATGCCCAGGAATAGTATAGCTGGGTCCTCAGGTAGAACTATTTCTGAGGAACCTCCAGACTGATTTCCAGAGTGGTTGTATCAGCTTGTAATCCCACCAACAATGGAAGAGTGTTCCTCTTTCTCCACATCCTTGCCAGCATCTGCTGTCGACTGAGTTTTTGATTATAGCCATTCTGACTGGTGTGAAGTGGAATCTCTTTTGCCTTTCCCAGATTATTAAGGATGTTGAACATTTCTTTAGGTTCTTATCAGCTATTCAATATTCTTCAGTTGAGAATTCTTTGTTTAGCTCTATATCCCATTTTAACGGGGTTATTTGATTGTCTGGAGTCTAACTTTTTGAGTTCTTTGTATATATTGGATATTACTCTTCTATCGAATGTAGGATTGGTAAAGATCTTTCCCCAATCTGTTGGTTGGGTGTGTCTGATCTCCTGGGAATCAAGCTTCCTCTTTGATCCTATGCTCCTATGATCATGTGTTTCTGTGATCCTGTGATCCTGGGTGTGTTAGAGCACCTGGGTGACAGGCTTTGTCTGGGTGCTGTGGGAATAGGTAGGAACCAGCACCCAAGGTCTGCTCAGGGCACAAGTTCAGACCGGAAGGGAGGACAGTACATTGTTTTAGTTTCATTGGAAGTGTCATATGTGTCAGAACTCCCTTGTGCCTACTCTTACTCTGGTATCTTTTGTTTCTGTCATTGCCATGGCAAATGCACATCCAGGATGGACATGATATCATCTTTCCTCTAGGGTACCTGGCATCCCTTGGATTCTATGCTGGGATTTTCTGGTGCTGCTGTGAATGGTACCCCTGAGAACCTATGTGCTGTACAAGTGTGATGTACTAGTAAGTTCTTTCTCACTTGTCTCTTGTGTAGACAACTCTAAGATACAGTCTGTCTTGCTCACAGGAGACCAAGTGACCACTGTCTACTGCAATAAACCCACTCTGCCTTTCATGTTCTTGTTTTTCTTTCCTTTTTAACCTGTTCCTCAACTATTTTTTGTTCAAATTCCAAAATAAGCTACCTGCATGTAAACCATTAACTTAAGCTCTCTTTTCTAAACATAATCCTGCAATAAACAAAAAATAAAACCATATAATTATTTTTCTTGACATACAGGCTCATTTTAAAGTCAGGTATAGCAACCTATGTCTAATATATAATCACTTAATCCCAACAATGAGAGTCTAACATATGAAGACCACTTCATGTTTGAGGCCAGTGTAGGTATATAGTAAGGTTCTGGTCAGATTGAACAATAGTATGGGACCATTTCTACAACAACAAAAGGCATAGTTACATTTCCCTTGAAAGGAGTAGAGTCATCTTTCCCTGTGATGCCTACTTACCCCTCAACCCTCTGATATCCTGTGGTGATATATTTACAACTTCCTTGCACTCAGGTTTCATATTGTTTTCTTTTCTTTCCTGACAGTATTTTTGGTGGTTCAGGTTGACCTTGAACCTGCCAGTGAGTTGAAGATAGCCTTGAACTCCTGTCCCTCCTATCTCCATGACTGAGTACTACTTCTGGTGCATACTGCCACACACAGTTGGTTTTGTTTGTTGTTTCTGTAATCTTGTAGGACAGAATCTCAGATAAACTCAATTCAGGTGCTCTGTCTTTGTGAAAGACCCCAGGCTCATAAAGCCTAAACAAGAAAATAAAGCAGAGATTACATAGGTTGTTTAAAACATGCTTCTAGACTAGCTTTTGGTCTAGAACTTGCTAGTTTTCCCACACACTAAAGATTTCAAGAATTTCATGAAATAGTAAAGCTAATAAAAAGGACTCTCATTAAGCTGTCCACATGGCTCCTCTAAAACCCATCCCTGCTCTACACAGCCTTTTGGAGGGCAGGTTTCATAGTACTCCCAAGGCTCTCTCCAAATTATCATCCTTGTATTTCATCTTTCTGTCCCTTGTCTCCTTCATTTTTGTTATAGGACAAAGGGAATGATCAACTAAGACCTTCAAAATCAACTATTAAATACTATTTTCCATGATCTACATAGACAATGTCTCATTTGATTTGAAATGTGACTTTGAGTTCTTTGTATAGTTATGACAATATTATATGGACAAAGGATGACAACTTCAGGCTCTTGAGTGTCCAAGATCTGCCTCTGGGGATAGAATTCTGGCATGGAAGCAATAGGCCCCAATATGTAGAGGCCAGGCAGGAAAATGACAATATGTTAAATGTAAGTTCATTCTCAGCTTCAGGAGTGGCAGACTCTGAACTGAAGACTCGGTGGCTTTTCAGCACTAGAGTTCTTGGTTTAGTTCTTTGTTGGGGATTGAAAGCATAAGCATTCCCTCATGTGAATCTGCTCGCACAAGCTTGCCGTAACTCTTTCTGTATTTGGGGGCCTCAGAAGAGAGAGAAAAAGGGTGATCAAACAGATGAAGAGAGAATGGGGAAATAAATAGAGTAATTACGAGCTAGAGTAACAAATACTACTTAGGCAGATACCAATTATTTCTACAAAATCCACAATTTATGGAAAGAAATCTCAATGTTTACATATTGATCAGCTTTTATTCATACCCAAAGAGAATACTTGTAATAAAGATTTCTCACAATTTGGGGGAGTGTATTACATTGATGTTAGATTGCTGCTTCATCTCTTATTTTCACCACAACAAAACAGCTTGTTGGAGGCAAATATTGTGTTTATAAACTCTTTGTGAATGAATAAACTGAAGGAGGGTTGGGGTGTTGTCCAGGTTCTGTTTACTGTCTGACTATTCTTGCAAATGAAATAAAAGCAAATTTGGGGAGCTCTTGGAGCAAAGCCACCAATAAACTTTCGCCATAACAAATTGACTTATCTAAACTTAGAGACACCCCACCCATTCCCTTATGATAAATGAGAAAATGGTGGCAAAGAATTGTCCAAAACGCAAATGCCTAAGAATTCCACATCTAAATCATTTCTGTTGTGCCATGCATCAAGAGAATATTAACAAACAGCTCTAGCTGTAATTCTAAAAGAAATGAGTGTAACATTGTTCTCTGAAATAGAAATGATAGCGGGAAACCCCAAGGGCATTGTAGAATGCCCAAGCTGTAGGTGAAAAGTTGGGTGTCAGCTTTCGGGATTTACTTAAAATTATTATTGTTGTTGATTTGAGATAGTGTGTTATGTATCCAGGTTAGACTCCAAATTGTAGTTTTCTTGCCTCTGCCTTCCAGGTGTGGGGATTGTAAGTCTGAACCTCCATGGCTGGTTGTTCTTGCTCTAAGCTAAAATTATTGAATTATTGCCTGATATTTGTAATCTCAGCAATTGGGGTAATATGGTAACACTTACTGACAGCCTTTTTTTTTTTTTGTCCTTTTTTGTGTCACCTACAGCTGCTAATCCCTCCGTGCTGGAGGAGACAGATCTCTGAGGTCAATCTTCCATACTTCCTCCTGTAGTCCCAGTTCTGAGGAAGGTAAAAATTCATCTTGTTTCTCCTCAATTTTCCATTAGGGTTGTAGAGACTGTTTTCCCTAAAGATACAGTCCTAAGCATTGTGAAGGAAAATGTCCTTTGAGAGTGCATGACTGCAGCAGTAAAGATGGAGGCTGTGTGGCTTTTAGACATCCTTACCCACAATCAGGTCTGTAGGCATGGTCTGCTGGGCAGGGCAGAGACTTCGTACACATAATTCAGGATGTATTGTGTCTGCTAGAGTGAGGAAAGTAGAGTAGCATATGCTGGAATGTTCCTCCATTGTCCCAGGAATAGTGCCATTTCTGAATAGTTTTATCGTGTGTGTGTGTGTGTGTGTGTGTGTGTGTGTGTGTGTGTGTGTGTGTGTGTGTGTGTGTGTGTGTCTGTGTGTGTGTGTCTGTGTGTGTGTGTCTGTGTGTGTGTGTAGGGGTGGGAGCAGTAAGGTGGAGGCACCTACTTCATGATGGTAGTAGATGATAAAATGACATTACCATGTCACATGGGTTAAGATGGTGCCCAGCGCCAAGAGCACTGAATACCATTGTGAACCTGGGCTAAGCTGAAATCTTTCTTGAGATTATTTTAGAACAAGCAATTTAAGGCTTCGGGACATATAATTTTGAATTATGACACCCACCCCTGCCTTTTTGTGAGAAAGGTGGAGATCACTTACCCGTAATAGGTAGACACATTTCAGAGGTTCAGGAGATAAATGTGATCAGAAGAGGTTAGACTACTGTAGTAATTTGAATAGACACAGCCCCATAGACTCCTGTGTTAGAATGTTTGGACCATAGAGAGTGGCACTACGAGGAGTTGTGGCCTTCCTATTTGCTACCTTGGAATTAATCTATCCCCGCTGCTGGAATGAGCCCCTCCCGCTCCCATGGCTTCCCCATAAAATGAGAACTGAGAAACTGTGAGGCAAAATAGGGCCTTTTCCCCTTGACTTGTTTGTCTGGGATTTTGGTCACATATGACAGTGTAGCTAACATGGACAGTAGAAGAATGTACAGTCTTCCCCTGATGTCTGTCCCCTCGTAGAACTTTCATCAAGAAGGAAATGTTCCCAGTTCCAAGGAGTGAACTTCTGAAGGCCAAGTAGTCTTCTGGGTTAATTCTTTCCTCACTATCTTGGAGCTGCAAGCCCATGTTTTCTCTATTCTCCTAAGACACTTCAAAATACATTGAGGTCCCTCTGCCATCATTTAGAGAAACCAGCAGGAGGGTGGTCATGGGAAGATGGCACAAAGAACTCCCAGCCTCCTATCAGTTCCTGTGCATCTGTCTAGCAGCAAAGGCAGAACTGCCTCCATCTTGAGAGGACAAAGTACCCAACCTGTCCTTGTGGCAACCCCTTGGCAATACCATCAATATGGTGACCCTCCTGTATCTAAGAATAACCAACATGCGATACCCCCAAAACTGACTATCAGTCATGATGCCCACCATATCTGAGCATCAACAACATGGATATTTCCCCTCTTTCTGGTGGTCTTAGGTTGTGGTGGGAGAGAGTTCTCTCTCTGGCTCTCTCAGCTCTATGAGTTTCATCCATTTTCTGCACTGGCCTTTCAGTCTTCGAGGCCTATATTACCAGCTACTGCTATAAAGTCTACTATTGGAATGTTCTTCTTGTACCTGGGTTGCTGAATGACCCTTGACCAGGAGAGCAATCGTGAGTGGGTGTGGGGGTGACAGGAGAAAGATCAGAGCTGAAGAGAAGTGAAGGGACACGTGGAGCTTGACACTCATGTGAAGCACGGACATGGCTGCTCTTGATCCTGTGACACAGAGTAGGACCACAGAGGCTAGTGTCCTTCACTTGCATGGAGAGATATCTGTCTAAAGCCAAGCAAGCCTCAGATAAGGGCGAGCTAGACAGAGTACCTTATTTTCTTCCACTCATGGTTCTTAGGACTGATCAGTATTTTATCCTGGACAAAGAAGCTTCCAGACTATGGGTGAAGGGAGTATAGAGTTCAGATTTCTCTGGAAAAGGTTCTAAGTGGAGAGCATTCCTTGCAAATTTAATGGAAATCAGCCCATCAGCAAGTTGCCTCATGGAAATCTTCACATATAATAAAATGTTTGTGTGGCAATGCGAAACTTTACATCTTTGTCCCACAGTCCTAATTGTGACTAAATGTATATTGGCAAGCCAATGGCTTGTGTTCTATAGATCTCTCTGTAGAGCTCTTCATCATCATTGAGGCCATGTCTATGCCTCACTATGTTCAATACACATGGCATTATGAGAAAGAAATTATTCTTTTAAGAGACTGTGACTAAGTCCCACAAAGCAGCAACATTTCTCTACTCACCCCCCAGTAGCTAATGGTAACACCACTTGGACTACTATGGGTCATTCACAGAGCACTGAGCATAGGAAAAGGTTAGGCCATAGCTGAGTGGTGAAGCCTTGGTATTGAGGTGCCATTAAACCCCAGTGTACTGGTTTTCAGAGGGCTCACAGGTTCATATAGGATATTGGGAAGTAAACAAGCCCACCAGAATGATAAACACTGACACAGGGGTATATGCACTTGGTACTTGGGGAACATAGAGAAGTGACATATTAAATATTCCTCAGCAGTAATATGTAAATTCACAGTGGAAACTGCTTGGGCTTACTCTTATCAAATGGTTGGAAATTCCCCAGAAAAGAAATGTTGCAAGAGAGGTGGATAATGCCCAGAATTTTGAACACACACACACACACACACACACACACACACACACACACACACACACACACACCATGTTCAAAGATAAGATGAGATAAGATGAGAGGCTATTAGTGGGCAGCATACATTTCTTTCAGGAAGTTTGAGCTGAATCAGCAGAACTGTATTACAGAACAGCATTCAAAGAGAAGAACACAATGATCATTTTTACCTGTAAGCATAGTCATGACTTTAGAATACGGGCAACAGAGAAGGCCAAGGAGGTTACCTGTAGACTTTTTCTGTTCTCCCTTTTCCCTGAGACCCAATTGCTCCCTAGTGCTGTAATAGAACCTCAGCAGCAGCATGTCTTCCCCACTGCCCACCTCTCCTGTGGATCCCACAGACCACCCCCTTCTGACCTCTTTCCCCACCTTTATGTTGCATCCCAATCTCCAATACCATCAGGCATTCCTGTGAACACACCAGCCAAACAGGTTAGTAAACCAGGCAACATACAGCCATCACACTCTGTAAAGATCCAGAAAGGAAAGCAACAAAATGTCCACTCAACAAAGATAGCAATTTTTTAATGTTTTTTTTTCTTTATTAACTTGAGTATTTCTTATTTACATTTCTATTGTTAGTCCCTTTCCTGGTTTCCGAGCCAACATACCCCTAACCCCTCCCCTCCCCTTCTATATGGTGTTCCTTTCCCCATCCTCCCCCAATTACCACCCTCCCCCCAACAATCACGTTCACTGGGGGTTCAGTCTTAGCAGGACCCAGGGCTTCCCCATTCACTGGTGATCTTACTAGGATATTCATTGCTACCTATGAGGTTGGAGCCCAGGGTAGGTCCATGTATAGTCTTTGGGTAGTGGCTTAGTCCCTGGAAGCTCTGGTTGGTTGGCATTGTTGTTCATATGGGGTCTCAAGCCCCTTCAAGCTCTTCCAGTCCTTTCTCTGATTCCTTCAACAGGGGTCCTGTTCTCAGTTCAGTGGTTTGCTGGCATTCGCCTATGTATTTGCTGTATTCTGGCTGTGTCTCTCAGGAGAGATCTACATCCGGTTCCTGTCAGCCTGCACTTCTTTGCTTCATCCATCTTATCTAATTGGGTGGCTGTATATGTATCGGCCACATGTGGGGCAGGCTCTGAATGGGTGTTCCTTCTGCCTCTGTTTTAATCATTGCCTCCCTATTCCCTGCCAAGGGTAGTCTTGTTCTCCTCTTAAAGAGGAGTGAAGCATTAGCATTTTGATCATCTGTCTTGAGTTTCATGTGTTCTGTGCATCTAGGGCAACTCAAGCATTTGGGCTAATATTCACTTATCAATGAGTGCATACCATGTGTGTTTTTCTGTGATTGGGTTACCCCATTCAGGATGATATTTTCCAGTTCCCTCCATTTGCCTATGAATTTCATAAAGTCATTGTTTTTGATAGCTGAGTAATATTCCATTGTGTAGATGTACCACATTTTCTGTATCCATTCCTCTGTTGAAGGGCATCTGGGTTTTTTCCAGCTTCTGGCTATTATAAATAAGGCTGCTTTGAACATAGTGGAGCATGTGTCTTTTTTATATGTTGGGGCATCTTTTGGGTATATGCCCAAGAGAGGTATAGCTGGGTCCTCAGGTAGTTCAATGTCCAATTTTCTGAGGAACCTCCAGACTGATTTCCAGAATGGTTGTACCAGTCTGCAATTCCCCCAACAATGGAGGAGTGTTCCTCTTTCTCCACATCCTCACCAGCATTTGCTGTCACCTGAGTTTTTGATCTTAGCCATTGTCACTGGTGTGAGGTGAAATCTCAGGGTTGTTTTGATTTGCATTTCCCTTATGACTAAAGATGTTGAACATTTCTTTAGGTGTTTCTCAGCCATTCAGCATTCCTCAGCTGTGAATTCTTTGTTTAGCTCTGAACTCCATTTTTTAATAGGGTTATTTGTCTCCCTGTGGTCTAACTTCTTGAGTTCTTTGTATATTTTGGATATAAGCCCTCTATCTGTTGTAGGATTGGTAAAGATCTTTTCCCAATCTCTTGGTTGCCATTTTGTCCTAACAACAGTGTCCTTTGCCTTACAGAAGCTTTGCAGTCTTATGAGATCCCATTTGTCGATTCTTGATCTTAGAGCATAAGCCATTGGTGTTTTGTTCAGGAAATTTTCTCCAGTGCCCATGTGTTTGAAATGCTTCCCCACTTTTTCTTCTATGAGTTTGAGTGTATCTGGTTTGATGTGGAGGTCCTTGATCCACTTGGACTTAAACTTTGTACAGGGTGATAAGCATGGATCGATCTGCATTCTTCTACATGTTGACCTCCAGTTGAACCAGCACCATTTGCTGAAAATGCTATCTTTTTTCCATTGGATGGTTTTGGCTCCTTTGTCAAAAATCAAGTGACCATAGGTGTGTGGGATCATTTCTGGGTCTTCAATTCTATTCCATTGGTCTACCTGTCTGTCTCTGTACCAATACCATACAGTTTTTTATCACTATTGCTCTGAAATACTGCTTGAGTTCAGGGATAGTGATTACCCCTGAAGTCCTTTTATTGTTGAGGATAGTTTTAGCTATCCTGGGTTTTTTGTTATTCCAGATGAATTTGCAAATTGTTCTGTCTAACTCTTTGAAGAATTGGATTGGTATTTTGCTGGGGATTGCATTGAATCTGTAGATTGCTTTTGGTAAAATGGCCATTTTTACTATATTAATCCTGCCAATCCATGAGCATGGGAGATCTTTCCATCTTCTGAGGACTTCTTCAATTTCTTTCTTCAGAGTCTTGAAGTTCTTATTGTACAGATCTTTTACTTGCTTGGTTAAAGTCACACCGAGGTACTTTATATTATTTGGGTCTATTATGAAGGGTGTCATTTCCCTAATTTCTTTCTCGGCTTGTTTCTCTTTTGTGTAGAGGAAGGCTACTGATTTATTTGAGTTAATTTTATGCCCAGCCACTTTGCTGAAGTTGTTTATCAGCTTTAGTAGTTCTCTGGTGGAACTCTTGGGATCACTTAAATGTACTATCATATCATCTGCAAATAGTGATATTTTGACTTCTTCTTTTCCGATCTGTATCCCCTTGACCTCCTTTTGTTGTCTGATTGCTCTGGTTAGAACTTCAAGAACTATATTGAATAAGTAGGGAGAGGGTGGGCAGCCTTGTCTAGTCCCTGATTTTAGTGGGATTGCTTCAAGTTTCTCTACATTTAGTTTAATGTTAGCAACTGGTTTGCTGTATATGGCTTTTATTATGTTTAGGTATGGGCCTTGAATTCCTATTCTTTCCAGGACTTTTATCATGAAGGGGTGTTGAATTTTGTCAAATGCTTTCTCAGCATCTAATGAAATGATCATGTGGTTTTGTTCTTTCAGTTTGTTTATATAATGGATCACGTTGATGGTTTTCCGTATATTAAACCATCCCTGCATGCCTGGGATGAAGCCTACTTGATCATGGTGGATGATTGTTTTGATGTGTTGGATTTGGTTTGCCAGAATTTTATTGAGTATTTTTGCATTGATATTCATAAGGGAAATTGGTCGAAGTTCTCTTTCTTTGTTGGGTCTTTGTGTGGTTTAGGTATAAGAGTAATTGTGGCTTCATAGAAGGAATTCGGTAGTGATCCATCTGTTTCAATTTTGTGGAATAGTTTGGATAGTATTGGCAATTTTAATCACCGCAAATATGGATGCCTAAGTACCAGCATAAGAACATATTCAATGTAGGGCATTATATCTCCACTAGTGCCCAGCTATTCTTCCTGAAGCAGGGACTGAACATTCCAATATGGCCAAAGAAAGAGACCTTAAAGCAAACTATATGAAGATAGAGATGTTCTTAAAGAGGAAGTGAATAAATTCCTTAAAGAAATTCTGGAAAACACAAACAATTGGAGGAAATGAATAAACCCCTTAAAGAAAACCAAGAACAAACAAATAGTTGAAAGAAACTAATGAAAGTCTTCCAGACCTGAAAACAAAAATAGGAGCAATAAAGAAAACCAAACTGAGGGTATTCTGAAAATGAAAAAATTGGGAAATCAAAGAACTAAAGAGGCAATACCCACAAACAAACAATGATGAAAGAGAAACTCTCAAGCATTGAAGATGTGATAGAAGAGATGATACATCAGTCAAAGAAAAATGTTAAATCTAGAAAAATTTCGGACACAAAACATCTAGGAAATCTGGGAATAGAGAAGGGAGGAGAATCCCAGCTCAAAGGCCCAGAAAATATTTTTTTAAAAAAATCAAACTCAATTTAAGTAATATCTGTCTACAAATCCAGCCCTACAGAAGGTGCTACAAGGAAAACTCCAACCTAAGGAGGTTAATTGCACTCATAAAACACAGAAAATAATTTCACACCTGCAAAATGAAAAGAAGAGAAGCACAAGCATACATACTCACACACCACCACCACCACTACCACCACCAGTAACAACAGCAGCAACAATAACAACAACAAATACAACAACTAAATAATGGAAATTAACAACACTTGGTGATTGATATTGTTCAATATCAATGGTCTCTGTAAAATTTTTCAATAAAAAGGTCACAGACTAATGTCAGTGGATGAAAAAACAGGATCCATTCTTCTTCTGTATCCAAGAAATACAGCTCAACATCAAGGACAACCTTTTCTCAGGGTAAAGGAAAAAATATCATAAGCAAATAGATATAAAGAGCAAACTGGAGTAACCATTTTAATATTTAACAAAACAACATTGAAACAAAGACTAGTCAAAAGAGATAGGAACGGCATTACATACATATTAAAGGAAAAATTTACCAAAAGGACATTTCAATTTTTAATATCTATGCCCCAAACACAAAGGCACTCAGGCTTGCAAAAGAAACACTACTACAATTTGATCACATATTGATGTTAACACATTGGTAGTAGGAGACGTCAATACCTGACTCTCACCAGTGAACCTGTCATCAAGACAAAAACTAAACAGAAATACAGAAGCTGCCAGTCATTATAAACCAAGTAGACCTAACAGATATTTATAAAAAACACTTTACCTAAACACAAAAGAGTATGTTTTCTCTTTAATCTTTCTCCAAATTGACCACATGCTGATGCATAAAGTTAGTTTCAACAGATTTCTTAAAAAATTGAAATAACTCCCTGAATCCTATTAGAACACCACTGATTAAAGCTGGATATCAACAACAACAAAACTGACAGAAAGCTTACAAACTAGTGAAAACTGGCCAACTTTCTATTGGATGAAAAATGGGTCAAGAAAGAATTTAAAAAGAAATTAAAGACTTTCTAGAGTTCAATGGAAATGAATATACAACATGTGCCAACTTATGGGACATGATGCAAGTGATAGTAAGCAGAAAGTTCATAATGCTAAATGCTTATGTTAAAAAAAAATTGGAGAAATCTCATACTAACAACTTAACAGCACACCTCAACACTCTAGACCAAAAAGAAGAAAACACACCAAGGGAGTAAAAAGCAAGAAATAATCAAACTGAAGGCTGAAATTAATAAAATACAAACAAAGAACAATACAAAGAATCAATAAAACAAAGAGTAGGTTCTATGAGAAAATCAACAAGATTGACAAACCTTTATCCAAACTAACTAAAAGACAGAAAGAGAATATCTAAAATTTTAAAAATTAGAAACAAAATGGAGGAACATATCAAAAGACACTGAGAAAATCCAGAGAACCATGAGGACATATTTTAAAAATTTATGCTCCACCAAACTGGGAAATATAAAAGAAATGAAAATTTTCTCAACAGGTACCACTTGCTAAAGTTAAATCAAGATCAGATAAACAACTTAAAAAGACCAATAACATCTAGTGAAATTAAAGCAGTCATTAAGTATCCCAACAGAAAAAGCCAACAAGGGCCAGATGGTTTTATTGCAGAATTCTACCAAACTTTCAAAGATGAATTAACACCAATACTCCTCAAATTATCCACAAAATAGAAACAAAAGAAAGATTGCACATTTCATTTTAGGAGTCATCAGTTACCCTGATACCAAAGGAAGAGCATTACAGACCAAATTTCCATAGAATATGGATGCAAAAATAGTCAATAAAATACTTGCAAGTAGTATCCAGGGACACATTAAAAAAAAATCATCCATTATGATTAAGTAGGCTTCATCCCAGAGATACAGGCATGATTCAACATATAAAAATCAGTAAATGTAATTCACCATGTAAAAAAACTAAAAGAAAAAAATCATTTCATTAGATGCAGAAAATACCTTTGACAAAATCTGACACCATTCATGATAAAAAAAAAGTCCTGAAGAGATGGATACAAAGGATATAACTAAATATAACAAAGGCAAATTATAACAAATGTATAGCCAACATCAAATTGGAGAGAAGATTCAAAGCAATTCCATTAAAATCAGTAAAAAGAGACCATTTTCCACTCTCTCCAAACCTATATAGCACTTGAAGTTTTAGTTAGAACAATAAGACAAATGAAGGACATTAAGGGTATACGAATCAGAAATAAAGAAGTCAAAGTATTTTATTTCTTTATTTGCAGTTAATATAATAGTATAATAAGTGACTCAAAAAAAAAAAAAAAAAAAACCCTCCAACATGGAACCCCTATAGCTGATAAACTCTTTCAGCAAAATGCCTGGATACAAGATTAACTTAAATAAATAAATAAATAAATAAATAAATTTCAACAGCTCTCCTTTATACAAACTACAAACAGGTAAGAAAGAAATTGGGCAAAACAACATTTTTCACAGTAGCCTCAAATTATAATCAAGCAAATGAAAAACATGCATGATAAATACTTCAAGTCTTTAAAGAAAGAAACTGAAGAAGATATCAAAAGACAGAAAGATTCTCCCATACTCATGAATTGGTAAGATTAACAGTCAAAGCCATCCTACCAAAAGCAATCTATAGATTCAATGTAATCCACATCAAAATTCCAACAGAATTCTTTACAGACTTTAAAAGGACAGTTTTCAGCTCTATATAGCAAAGCAAAAACAACAACAACAACAAACCTAGGATAGCTGGCTAAAACAGTTCTGAACAACAAAAAACTTCTGTAAGTATCACTACTCTTTTTTTAAAAAAAGATTTATTTATTTTATGTATATGAGTACACTGTAGTTGTCTTCAGACACACCAGAAGGCATCAGATCCCATTACAGATGACTGTGAGCTACCATGTGGTTGCTGGGACTTGAACTCAGGACCTCTAGAAGAGCACTCAGTGCTTTTAACCACTGAGCCATCTCTCCAGCCCCAAGTATCACTACTCTTGATTTTTTTAAGTTTTACTACTGAGCTATATATAGTAATGGCATTGGCACAAAAACAGACACATTGAGCGATAGAATTGATTGAAGGCCCAAGCATAAACCCACACAACTATGGACACCTGACTTTTGATAAAGAAGCCAGATACTCACTGGAAAATCAATAGCATCTTCACCAAATGTTACACGGTATCTGAGTGTAGAAGAATGACAATAAATCCACTTTCAGCATCCTGCATAAAACTCAAGTCCAAGTGAGTGACATAAAACCAGATACAATCAACCTGACAGAAGAGAAAGTGGGAAAGAGCCTTGAGGGCATTGGCATATGAGACAACTTCCTGAACAGGACAATGATAGTACAGACACTAAAACCAACAATTAATAAATAGGACCTCATGAAACCAATAAGCTTCTGCAAGGTGAAGGACACCAATCAGATAAAGCAGCAGCCTACAGAATAGGAAAATATTTTCACCAACTCCATATCTGATAGTGGACTAATATTCAAAGTATATAAAGAACTCAATATATAATCAAATTATAAGATGGAATATACATCTTAACAGAGAATTCTCAATAGAGAAATGTCTAATAACTAAGAAACACTTAAAGAAATGTTCAACGTTCTTAGCCATAAAGAAAATGAAAATCAAAACTACTTTGAGATTCTACCTTATACATGTCAGAATGGCTAAAATCAATAACAAAGTGACAAGTCATGCTGGCAAGGATGTAGAGCAAAGGGAACACTCCTCCATTGCTGGTGGAAGTGGAAACTTGTATAGCCACCATAGAAATCAATATGACCATTCCTCAGAAAATTGAGAATTGGTCTACCTGAAGACCCAGCTATATCACTCTTGCATACATACCCAAAGTATACTCCATCTTACCACAAGAACACATGCTCAACTATGTTCATTGTGACTTTATCCATAATATGCTTGCCCTAGGGAGTGGCATTATTAGGAGGTGTGGCCTTGGTAGAGTAGGTGTAGCCATGTTGGAGAAAGTGAGTCACTGAGGGTATGGGCTTTCATATTCTTCTTCTGGCTGCCTGAAGATAGTCTATTCCTTCTGCTTGCCTTTGGATCAAGATGTAGAACACTTAGCTCCTTCTCTAGCATCATGTCTGGATGCTGCCATGCTTTCTACCATGATGATAATAGACTTAACCTCTGAAACTGGCTCAAGTAAGTGTTTTCTCTTCTAAGAGTTGCCTTGGTCATGGTATCTCTTCACAGCAATGGAAACCCTAAGACAGCCAGAAACCAATAATAACCTAGATATCCCTCAACCATAGAATAAATAAAGAAAATGTGAAACATTTACACAATGGAATAATACTCAGCTGTTTAAAAGATGACATCATGAAATTTGCAGGCAAATGGATGGAACTAGGAAAAGAAATCATCCTGAGTGAGGTAACCTAGATCTAGAAAGATAAATATATGTATTCACTTAAGTGAATATTAGCCATTAAGTAAACAAAAAGTAAGCTACAATCCATAGACACAGAGAGATTAGCAAAAGAGTCTAGGCAGTGGACACAGGCAGGTGAATAGATTTTGTGGATGGACGGGGTGGATGGGGATCAGGTACGTGGGAGAGATAAGATGGAAAGAGAACATGTAATGAGAGACAGAGGGAATTGGGGGGGTCATTGGGGTGTGTAGAAACCCAGCTGGAAGACACTGCTATTAAGGTCACAGTCCATTATGTCTGGATAAGCTATCTGGGCTCGGCACAAAATGGAAGACTCCCTTTCTCACTGAGGCTTTCTCTTCTTTGCCTGATCTTATCTGGAGAGTGTCTCTAAGCACAGGTACCTGACCTTGCCTACAAGATGACCTTGCACAATGTTTCCTGGAAGTGCTGCATGGTTCAGCACATGAGTCTTATTTAACACTTCTTGCCATATGATAATTAGATACTGTGTTATGACCTGTCAGCCCTTCCTTCCTGTAACCCTATAAAACCACTGAGGAAAGTCATATAGCCTATGGACAGATTACAGGTTCAACTTCCTCTCTCCCAGTAAAGGCAGGTTCTTGGATTTTTGTGTAAATGAAATGAATTTCTTTTTATGTAAATGAAGCATTTCCAGGCCTCTGCCCTAGCCAATAACATGTATCCAGTTTGGAATTTCCTACCTACTCCCAAAGATCTATACAGCCTGTATTCACCACAAATAAAGTTGAGTTGCCTTACTGAAGCTGATCCTGGAAGCCAATCCATCCATCGTTACTCACGCCCTCTAAACCCTGACCCGAATGGCCAGTGGGCAACAGCTCCTTGGGGAAAAGAGACCTAGTACAGGGGAAATCGTACTGGAATCTGGGACCTATAAAGATAATCCTATTGAGGATGTAATGGGGATTTTGAGTCTCATCTGTCCATCTCCTGCACCCAGGCAAAGCTTCCAGTGGTGGGACTGGGTTGCACTCTGTTGAGTTGTTGGCCAAGGAGTCCTGTGGCTGATACTAGGACTGAGGGCTGCTCTCCACAAACTGATAGTGGGGCCCTCTTACTGAGGACAAATTTACACAGCTCACTGAAAGTGAAAGTTGAACTGGTGCCTGCATAGAGCTTTCGCCCCTACATTGTAGTTCCTTTGGTGCATGAAGGTATTCTGTAGGCTACTGAAAGAGCAACCTGGACACCAACCCAGTCACAAAAGCTTTGAGCAAAAGTCTGTCCAGCCTGCAAGGTGCGCTGGGGCAATGGTGGCACAGAATCGGTGGGAGTGGCTAACCAATGTGTAGCTTAAACTTGAGGCCCATACCAAGAGAGAAAGCCCATGCCTGACACTGCCAAGATTTAGAGACCAGATAGCCCAGAGACCTAGGGTAGAACCAAACATGACTAGCCAAATAAATAAATAGTAAATAATAAACAAATAAATAAACAAAATGATTCTTCTATATTCATAGATCATTACCTTGCTCAGTCATCAACCAAAAGGCCTTCTCTATCAGTAAATGGGGGCAGATGCCCCCATAACCAGAAATTACGCAAAAAGGGTGTGTAAGTTTGAGGTCTCCATTAGGTTCCTCCCCTTGCAGCTCAGGAACCCTGGTAAAAGAGGAAAAGAAAACCTGTAGGAGTGAGAGAGGATGGATGACATCAGGAGAACATGGGGCACTAATTCATCTAAACAGGTGCACATGGGCCCACAGAGACTGAAGCTGAGAGCATGGGGCCTGCATGGGTCTGCAGCATGTCCTCTGTGTATGTTATGGCTGTTAGCTTAGTGTTTTTTTTACCGGACCTCTAACAATGGAAGCAGGTGTTTCTCTGACTCTTTGCCTCTCCTGGGACTCTTTTTCCTCTTTTGGATTTCCTTGTTCAGCCTTTATATGAAGGCTTTTGCCTTATCTTTTATATCTTGTTTTGTCATGTATGGTTGTTGTCTCTTGTGGGACTTTTCTTTTCTGATGAAAGATGGAAAGGGAGTTTATCTGGAAAGATGGGAGATGGGGATAGGGAAGCTGGGAGGAGTGAAGGGAGGAGAAATTGTGGTCAGGATATATTGTATAAGAGAATGAAGAATCTATTTTCATATATATACATATATACATATATATGCACATATACACGTATATAAACTCAGTATAAGCATGAAGCGTAGAGCTTGAGATATGTATGAATAAGGAAGAATATTTATTTTAAAATGTGCCTAGCATGTGACAAATACTTCTAACCCCAGCACTTAAGAGGTATATCTTTTCTGTGAGTTCTAGGCCAGCCTGGTCTACACTGTAAGTTCCAGGCCAATCAGCTAGGGCTACACATAGTGAGACTCTGTCAAAAGAGAGAGAGGTCAGGGGATATGCATGCAGATTTTCAATTTTCTGGCTAACTGGAGTATCAAGGAGGGGAGTGGGAGAATAGCTGTGCTACTGCTGGAACCTCCAAGCAGAAATTCCGTAGAACGGAGGAGAAAGGCAGCCATTGTGGAATGGGTTTCCACAGCTGTTCAATTTCAGCTAAATGTGAGCATGAAAGAAAGAAAGAGATTCAGACAAAAGTTTGGAAGAAGTCACATTTAGGTGAGGTTGAACCCTGAAAGAGATAGGTGGATCCCTGGAACACAGAAACCTTCTGTATTGCAAAGTGTCAAAGAATTGGGAAAGTTCGTATCCATGGTGGAAGTTAGATAAGGAAATCTTCCACATGCATAAGTGTCAAGCACTTCTACTGTTTTCTTACTCTGGAAAGACTCTGAGCTAATACTGAGACCCTGGTACTATCTCCAAAGAGAAAAGTCTTCAGTTAGGAGATCCTGAAGTCATCTTAACATCCGGAAACAAGTCTGAGCAGTCTGAAGATCCTTTGCCAGGAGACTCTACAGGTCTTGTCAAAAGCCAAGCCTTGAAGCCACCAATTGGGCTATGGATTTGGGAATACTTGTCCAAAGCGAAAGGTTTTCAACCTATTTTAACCAAATCATTTTGGATCTGGCCTTTGGCACAGTGAGTGTATAGAGAAAGGTGTGAACAAAGTTTGGGCACAGGCAGAGCACAGTATGTCCATATTAGAATGCTCAACTACTGAGTAAGGAAAACAGTATTTACACAGTGTAAGACCTAAAGAATATTAGAAAAATACCATGCAAAATGTGAGGGAATCTAAGAAAAATGCATTATTTTTGTTTTTCAGAGGAACAAAAGGACAGATAAAACAGCCATTCAAGACTGAATAAACAGGAAAGACAGAACCTCATTACGGGGGCAAGTGAAATTTTTTCTAACTTTAAGAAATGAAAATATAGCACTCTAGAGGCAAAGAAAGAGCACACTTTGAAAAAGATTTACTACAAAAAATGGGAGTAAATCTTAACAGCATCTGCTTTGTTTTCTAAATAACATTCAAAGACCCCATGAAGCAAGAAATGAAAAATGCAGGAAGAAGGCACCAGGGATAGAAGGCAAGGGGTGGAGAAAACCACCTACAGAGAAGGTGATGCCAGGAAGTGTTATGCAATAGCACAGGAAACACCAAACCCAAAAATACATTAGAATCAATGAAGGACTCAACTGGCAACCTTATAATCGAATACATGAGAATCAATGAAGGACTCAACTGGCACACCTTATAATCAAATCGGTGATAGAAACAGCAGATTTGAGTTCACTTTTCCAGAGTCAGGGAAAATGAGATAAGAGCATCCAAAAGGAAGACAAGGATTTATTTAGATGGCATAGTAGAAATCCAACATGAAGAAAATGAAGATTTCCCCAAAAGATACCTACTAATGATCCTCAACATCACAGAAAAGAACTTTCCTGCTATGAAAAGTAAATATGCAGAGTGAATGGGCCCCTCCTTGGTATTAGATAAAAATAATGCAAAAGAGATTGTGTTTCTTCCTTTTGTCTACTAGATACAAGCTAGGGTCTCCTGGGTCTCAACAAATGAAGGAATGTCACGATCAGGTTGGCCTGTGGGCAAGTATGGGGTTAAGTACTTGTCTTGATTTCCTTAATTAATATGCAAGGGACAAGTGTGACCCCCTCCCCTGGGTGTGAGGCCCAGCCTCCCTGGAGTAGAGAAGCAAAGCACACAAGCATCTGTTCTCTCTGTTCTTGACTCCAATGTGATCCAAGAGCTGCTTCAAGTTCCAGATGCCTCTGCCTCCTAGTAACCCCATGTTCTAAAATGTGAGAGGAAATACACCCTCCCTCCTCTCCGTTTTTGTTTCGTTTTGGGGTTTTTTGTTGTTGTTGTTTGTTGTTATTGTTGTTGTTGTTGTTGTTGTTGTTTTTGTTCAATGTATGTCATGGTGGCAACAACAGGAGATCAAACTAGAACAGAGGACAGCTCCAGTAGATGTCCAGAATCTCAATGTTGAAAAGGAATTAGGAAATAAAGGAAGAGGAAGTATCAGCCATAGGAGGGAAAAACAGAACCAGATTTAACAGAGCAATGTCCACGAAGGCCCCATTTGGGATAATAAAATTTGTATGAAGGGGAGGGGCAGTGATCTCGGCGGTAAAAACACTTTGTACTTTTGCAGAGAACCTGGTTATGGCTCCTAGCACCCACAGTAGCTTATACCTGCCTGGAGCTCCAGCTCCTGGGGACCCAGTACCCTCTTCTGGCTTCTGTGGGCAACCAGGCCTGAGCTAGTGCATGCACACGTATGCAGACAAAATATTCATATGTATAAAAATATTCTATAAAAAGATCCACAGGTACTATGTCTGCATGCTGTTATTCACATTTGAGGTCAATAAAAGTGCATTCTCTGATGTAAAACATTTGAAAGTAAATTCATTGGTTTCATTTATGGAAAAGCAGTCCTTAGATGACCATGATAGGAGCCGAGAAAAAAAAAAAAACAAACAAAAAACAACCCTCTTGATTAGTCGTATTTAAGGAAGATGGGAGTCAACTTGTAAGTGAATGGGACGTTAACTTGTAAACACACAGGACTATAAGAGATTTGCCCAAATTTCATTCTAGAAGGAGAAAATGTAAATAAGAATGTTTAAGAATTAACAAATTGGGTCTCACTTCCCAGGCAGCAGAAGTGACGCACAAGTCAAGATGACACTTAGATGTCTTCACCGCACATGGGTGGAGCAGAGGAAGCTGACTTCTCCCGATATGGACAGAGAAGTAGAGATCCTTGTCTTTCAAAGGTGCCCTATATCAGGATCCAAGGAGGAAGTGTGACTTCACATTAGAAAGGAGAAAATAAAAAGACAGTGTAGCAGAGCCTGGAGCACACATCAAAGGAAGTAACAGAGATTGGTGCAGTAGAACATGGGCCATTTTGAATACACATGAGTCGGGCACAATGACTTCATCACCACATGGCAGCAACCAGCCATGAACAGTGACGGACGTCTACCAAAGACCAGAGAAACAGGAAGTCAGGTAGACTCGCTATATCGGAGATCGCACTGATTTACAGAAAAGAAAAAAGGAAAGAAGATTTCATTGTATTATATGAAAGCTAGCCTTCTGGAATTACTATCATAGAAGAGGAAGTTAGTTTTCAAGGAAAATGATTAAATAGCTCATAGATAATCTTTTCTACTGCTGGTAGGAATTTCTCAAAGGGAATTGTGTCAGGATTTGATTTTCATGTATTAAATGTCAGAAGTATGATAACATGATAAACATATATGATATTAGGCAAGATGATTAGGATTAAAAGAGTGGGGACTGCATTGGATGGATACAAAGAAAACTTCCCATTCTCATGAGTTAAAGTAGGAAATGGGGTATAAGGTCTGGTAATATACACACAAACAAGGGTAGTTTACAGGAGGAAATGGGAATCGGTAACCCTAAGCACATAGTACAATTGTCTTGCTAAATATCTGTGAGCTACAATTTATGCACATTAGATCCCTGGGAAGGCAGAGAATATGGTACAGACAGATTTATTTTCTGGTCAAAGTGCAGCAAAATGAATAGCAGAACGAGAATAAGTGTAACATTCCCCCCAACAGTATGATAGCACAAACTCATAACGCCTATCTACAGAGCTGGTTCACAGAGGTGATCAAAGCAGTTATCACAGGACACCCCAGGGGCTAGCACAACAAAAGCATCATGCCTTTAAACTCCTCAAAGCTGTAGTTGGGGGTGGGGGCACCAAGCCTACTTTCCTTATTTTTAAAGAATAAAAGAAATAAATGAATCAAACCATTAACTTGAGAGGTTAAGTGATAAACAAGACAACCCTAATTAAAACAAAACAAAACAAAATAAACAAACAAAACAGAGAGGGAATCTTCACAGCTGAAAGCAGAAATTAAAACTTAGTAAACAGAGAGAAATAGAATTGATAAATAAATTTCAAGTGTTTCTTTGAAAGGAGAAAAAGTAACGGGTAAATGGAACCAAAAGCATCAAATGTAGAAACTGCTATTTATTTTAATCAAGGAAATAATGAGAGAAAAGAGCAAAATTAAGGCTAAGAAAGGAGGTATCATCTCAGTGTGCAAACATGTGGAGGTCGTGAGATAATAAGCCGTTCCCATTCATCTCACGGACTCTCAACTGCCGGAGAAATGAAAACTTTCTCAAGAGGACACTGAAAACCAGAATTAAAGATAGACCTGTTCAGAGCACTTCCAGAAGGGGAATTTTATGGTTTGAAGGAGCAAATCCTCTTCTGATAGTACCTAACTCTTTGGGAACATGGAGACATGTTGGGGTCAGACAGGGCTCCTATGCTCAAAAAAAGAAAAAGCAAAATTACTGAGAGCAAATATCTCAATACTAAGAAGAAAGCCCCAACAAACTGAGGATTTTTACAACAGGAAAAAGAAAATAATGACACAAACATGGATGCTAACACCTGACATAGAATATTAAATTCATCCAGCTGTTGATAAGACAGAGAATCTCCTAGCAGCTTTGGTTCCAATAACATAACGTAATTTAATATTATGAATTCATTAACATATTTTTCATACCAATATGTCATAGTAAAAAGATGAAGTAGTTGTCCCAAAAATTAATTTGAAAAAAATATTTATTTCTAGTAAAAAGAATTCCCAAGTAGCACTGCAATGGGAAGGACGTTTCCTTAGGTCTGTGGGGAATGTGAACCTCAATGCATGATACACAGTTTCAAAGTCTTAGGCCCTTAATCATCAAATTAAAAAAAAAAAACCAAACAAACAAACATAAGAATGTTCCCCTCTCAAATTTATAACCCATGTAATAAGACGATGTAAAAGAAAAAATGTAGTTGCTGGTGTGTTTTATATCCAGGGGTGGCGTGGGAGGCTTGGGGGAAATCGGATAACAGGGCAAAGCTCTGGAGATACCTGTCTCAACAAGAGATTTCATCTAGGTGACGAATCCTCTGTCAGCTATCCAAAATCCAAGAAACTTCGAATATAACAGCAACAATTAAGCAGAATTTGTCTAAACGCCACACTCAACCCCACAGGATCAGAGTACTTGGACTGTACTTAGGAAGAAATGTTAAAGCTGACCAGACAGAAACTGCGCAGGCGCAGGTGTGCTGCACGTTCAAAAGCAGACATAACTAAAGGAGAGACCCAGGGTCCCAACTCAAAATCAGACATAACTAAAGGAGAGACAGAGGCACAGGGCCCAGTGACACTTTGTTCACTGAGGACCTGCAAGGCTGTCAGCTTTGACTGGGTGTCCCAAGCGGCATAATGTAATACCACTTACGAGTACAGATGCACAGCTCCTAGCAAAACAAAATCAAATCAAGGGCAGGAGCACATAAAAGTGCAACAGTTCTAAATCAAACAGTGTTCATTATAAGAATGAAAAGATTGATCAACCTTAGGGCAGGAAGCCTGTCTAGCTTTTTCACGTTCCTAGTCACTGATTTATCATAGCTCTTGGCATGAAGTAGCTGCTCAATAAATACATGTTGACTTAACAAATATAATACAGTCTTTTAATTTGTCTTGCTACATTAATAGATCAAGGAGAAAAATCCACATCACATCTCCGTGATACCAAAAAAGTATTTGACAAATTCAGCATCCACCTTTTTCTTTTAGGTTCCAGGGAAGCTATAAACTTTTTACAGGTTTCTGTCCCAAGTGTACTAAGATTTTAACTTCTCTTGTCAATGAAATTTTTGACTCTAGAAGAAAGAAATTGTTACAATATGACTGAAGCTTTTAATGAATGAAATAATATAGAAAAAGATGTGTGAGACCTATGAATTTGGGGGGAACAGACAAAATTATCATCATTCATCTCATAAGCAGATGCAGTGGGCTGGATCGTTGTGTTCTCTCCAAGTGTGCACTGTGCTGAGATTTGGAGAAGTGGTGTCACTGAGAAACAGCCAGGTTGGTAGCACGAGGTCCATATGACAACTTTGGTATCCTTAAAAGAATAAGGGACAGTTTGCACCTCTGCTGTTTGGGATGGGGGACAGACAAGGAGACAGGAAATTATGATTTTTAAGACAAATGTCCCCAAATGGCAGTATATCAGCTGAATGGACTTCTGTGGTTTAATCCCTAAAAGCCAGTCACTTCTGTTACACTTTGTTATGGTCCACCAATCACCAAAGCTGGTTCAGACTCTAGGAGAACACATGTGGGTCTCACTTTTCACTGATGGAATGACAAAGAATTTATCATTGTTTGAAAATTGTGCCATTCTCTCGTGCTCCTGGGCGGGGGATCTGAATGCCACTGTAGTCAGTGTTCAGATGGATTTATTGAGTGTTTAGTAAAGTAACTCACACAAGACCTGTGGCCTGTACAGGCTTAGTAAAAGATACCTTATTGCTGTGGTTAGAAATGTCCTTTGTCCCCTTGTCTGTCTGCATAGTCACAACTTTAACTTTTCTGTGACAATGGGGGAGGGACATGTCTTGGGTTGCTGTACTGCAGACCAGAAATTAATTAGATGCCAACAAGGAGGTCAGTGGTGTTTAAGTAGACGATGACGATAGAATTCCTAGGTTCTCACCTTCCTAAGACTGTCCGAAGACTTCTCCCCAAATGACTAACCTCTGTTTTGTTTTGTTTTGTTTTGCTTAAATTTGGCCTAGTCTGGTTTCAAGTTTGTTTGTTTTAAAGTCTCTGGCCTGAATATTCTCTTTTCTCTTACTAGTCCTTGGTGCTGTGGGCATTGCAATATGTATCTAGAAAATCCCACATTTACACAGAAAGCCCTCACAGGAGTCACCACACAACACTCTTTGCTTGTGCTTAGAGGGTGAGCATGGGCTCATAAAATGCATATCATATCATTATGTTATGTTTAAACGTTTTTATTTCTCCAGAGAATTTAAAATATACAAACATGTGACTCTGTGAGGAAATGATCCAAAAAAGATTATAAATACAGCTATAAATGTCAAAGTTGCTAAAACATTTCACTGGCTCTATCTTCAGAAGAAAGTGTTTGCACAGAGCGCACGCCAGCATGTTTTATTATTGTTATTGTGGGCATTAAATGTTACAAATGCAATCTGCTCAGTGTGCACATAAACAATGGTCTCCACAAGCTGTGAGAATCACCTCTAGCTCAATAAAACTGATCAGGATGAACAGCCCTGTAAGGCCTGGGGTGAACATATGAGAGGTCCGTACACAACGTATGAGAGGTACAACCCTACCACGCAGTTTGGAATTTACCTTCAGTCGTTGGCCTAGCAAATGTTTTATTTTAAAATTTTAGTTGTGCATGGCACCACAGGGTTGTAACCATAGCTACTCAAGGAGAACAGGCAAGAAGATTACAAGTTCAAGGACACCACAGGCTACAGAGAGAGTTCAAAGCCAGCCTGGGCTCAGTGAGACTCTGGCTTAAAATAAACAGTAAAAAGGAGAGTTGGGACTGTAGCTTAGTGGCAGATCATTTGTCTACCCCAATGTTAGATCACAAATAAATGAATAAATAATCTTGTTTCGTTTCTTGATTATTTGGTGTTCCAGTAAATGCTTACGTAGCACTTGCTTTATATCAGACCCACTCAGTATAATTGAAGTTTCTTAACTTTAAAAGAAGTGGGTGGAGAAAGAAGAAAAGCAGACAGAAGGAAGGAAGGAGCAGGAAACAAAGTTCAAAGAAAGAGGATCCTAGAGGAGATGGAGCAAGAACAAGGGCGCCCATGGAATCTGCTGCTGTCGGTCCCCTACTTCTATAGGATCAGCTGTAGATGACATCTGGTCAACCTCATGTCCTTGTTGGCCAAAACCACCCACTCCTGGCTCTCTGATCTACATGAAAATGATCCCATCCTTTGCGTTTCTCCTGATGGTAGTGTGTCTTCAGTTGTGCTGTCCCACAGAACCAGAGTCTGAGTCAGACTCGGCTGTGTCTGTGGGCCCAGCTTCTCAGGAGAGGTGGGGTAGGAGGGTCACAGAACCCAGAAGTTTGAGGCCAGCCTGAGTGATGCCCTCATCTCAGAAGCAAAACAAATATTATCAGACACAAATGCAAACCTTTCCAACCTTTGCTGTGTGTTGCTTCCAACTCCTCCTGGAAGCAACCTTCTCTTTAGCTGAACCAGAGTGTGTTAAATTTTACTTCTTCGAGCCAAACATGCTACAAGTGAGGGTTCGCTCTTGTCTCTATTCTTCCCTAATGGTCTAGATTGCTTTCTGTTGCAGAGATAAACACCATTACCAAAAGCAACTTATAAAGGAAATAGTTGACTCTGGCTTACAGTCCCATAGGGAGTCCATATGGCAGGGAAAACATGAAGCAGGTGACCAGATCGGGAAGTTCAGAAATGGCATCTTCAACTGCAAACAGGAAACAGAGAGAACCCAAAGACATATATCCTCCAGCAAGGCTGCCTCCTAAAGATTCTATAGCCTCCCCAAACAGCAGCACCAACTAGGGGCCAAATGTTCAGTTATGTAAGCCCATGGGAGACATTTCTCATTCAAACCACCACACCTTACCTTTACAAGGATTATTTGGTATAAAATCAATTTCTATCCAGCTTTGGACCACTGGGGTGTGTGGAATTATTCATGTGTCTTCAACTACAGCATTTAACTTTATTTTTTTTTCTGGTATAGAGTCCTTTCCATTACATATTACATCCCTGCACCCCAAAAATAAGTTGATAGAGGACAATTTTTCCTCTGGGTGATGCCTTCACAATGCCTTTTGCCTCTGGGTAATATAGACACCATCTTCATAATGCCTTTTGGGACAATCATGAAATCTCTTCATATTCAGCTACCCTGTGAGGTAGCTGATATCATACCCTGTCTTTGATACCATACCATTTTCTTAATTTTAATCCAAATAAAGACCAAATTTTCCAGTTTATCTAAGCATTTATTAGCTTTGGCTTTCTTGGTGGTTAGTTTTGATGACAATAACCTATCATACAATGTGTGAGTATAAATCACCTCTCTTGCATTACAGTGAGGTTACCTTTTTGTAAATATTTGTTTTGGGAATAGTTGAGGAAACACCGAGTCTAAAAATTAATGATCCAAGCCTCAGTTTATCTATTAAATGAATTAATTTCTTGCCTATAAAATATGCTGAACATAATATCCTTTGTTATTGTGTGTATGAGCAGTGGGTGTGTGTAAAAAGGACACAAAGAAAACGATTATTTTAAAGAGTAGTCTAGTACTCTGATAGTGTTTTACGATCAAGATGATTGCTTGACAAAAAACTGAACACTTGATATTCTAGAATTTTCTCTAATTGTAATTATTTCCTTATCTCTATGGACTCCAGACTAAGGTATCAAATGAAACATTGAAGAGTTGTCCAAAATCTCAGTTTTCAATATAATATTGAAATGCTATAGTCACACAAATAAAAATTAATAAAAATTATGTTGAAAAATGTATTTGAATTTTAATAGTGGTAACATCAGAGATTGCAGGACCATATTTCTGTGGTTTGCATGTAATTTCAGAAGTGTCAGCCACACATAGAACTCACTCAGCTCTCAGATTGTAAGTAATCACTCAGTTCCACTATGTTTTCTTGTGTTTCATTGTTCTCTCGATTCTCTCCCTTTGAGATTTTCCCTAAATATTACATTAGGAAATTCAAATACGATTTACTCTTCTAAGTCAAAATTAAAGCAGTAGTCTGTTGATGGTTCTAAAATAACTGTGAAGCCTCCTTTTAGGCAGAACATAAATAACGTGCTTGAGAATAGAAACCTACAAATAGTTCTCTGAGTGAAAGAACAGTGTTGCCAGCTTTGCTCCATTGAGGTGACACCAAACTAACAACGTGAGCTCGTTTATCTCATATGAAAACGACCAAATTAGGCATGAGAAACTGCGGAAAGATTTTCAGTCATCTTTTCTTTCTTTCTTCTTTCTTTCCTTCCTTCCTTTCTTCCTTCCTTCCTTTCTTTCTTTCTTTCTTTCTTCCTTTCTTTTTTTCTCTCTGTTCAGCTTGGATTTACTTTTCTGTGTTCTTAGAAACAGAATTCTCATAAAAGATCGTTGTAGGAATTATTTAATCTCAATCTGGAGTTTCTATCCTTGATCACTCAATTTCCAGATAAAGGATGCACAACTTTTTATTATGTACAATAACCCTTAAGCAGCACAAGAGCAGGCAGTTTTACCCTCTATGCTATTAGATCCACTTTTCTACCATTGACTCTCAGTTATTACTTACCATGTTTCACCTGGGCTTCTCTTAACTCCAATTGACCAGCCTTCAGAGTCGTGTTTTCTTGACTCCTCGCCCATGGTGACTTTCTCCTCCTCCTCCCCTTCTCCTCCTCCTCCTCCTCCTCCTCCTCCTCCCTTCCTCCTCCTCCTCCTCTTCCTCCCCTCCTCCTCCTCCTCCCCCCTCCTCCTCCTCCTCCTTCTCCTCCTTCTCTTCTTCCTCCTCCTCCTCCTCTTCCTCCCCCTCCTCCTCCCCCCTCCTCCTCCCCCTCCTCTTCCTCCCCCCCCCCCTCTTCCTCCCTCTCCCCTCCTCCTCTTCCCCCTCCTCCTCCCTCCTCCTCTTCCCCCCCCCTCCTCCTCCTCCTCCTCCCCCCTCACCTTTTTCTCTCCCCTGTGGTTCTCCTCTGACCCTCATGCTGGGGAACCCTATACAACACCCATAACTCTTCTGCCCAGCTATCTTTATTTACCAATCAAAAATAATTTGTGGACAGCTGCAAACAACATGGCGAAGGCCGGCGAGAAAAGTGGCGGTGGTGGCAAGCGAGGCTTGAAGAGGAAAGCGCCCGCTGAAGAGCCTCAAGAAACTGCGGTCGCGAGCGATGGGACGGCGGAGAGCGGGGTACAGTCCGCGAAAGGGGCTGCCTTCCCCCCGGGCTTCAGTATCTCGGAGATTAAGAACAAACAGCGGCGACACTTGATGTTCACGCGGTGGAAACAGCAGCAGCGGAAGGAAAAGTTGGCAGCTAAGAAAAAACTTAAAAAGGAGAGAGAGGCTCTTGGTGATAAGGCTCCACCAAAGCCTGTACCCAAGACCATTGACAACCAACGCGTGTACGATGAAACCACAGTAGACCCCAATGATGAAGAGGTAGCTTATGATGAGGCTACAGATGAATTTGCTTCTTACTTCAACAGACAGACGTCTCCTAAGATTCTTATCACAACCTCAGACAGACCTCATGGGAGAACAGTACGACTCTGTGAGCAGCTCTCAACAGTTATACCAGATTCACATGTTTATTACAGAAGAGGACTGGCTCTGAAAAAAATTATCCCACAGTGCATTGCAAGAGATTTCACAGACCTGATCGTTATTAATGAAGATCGTAAAACACCAAATGGACTTATTTTGAGTCATTTGCCAAATGGTCCAACTGCTCATTTTAAAATGAGTAGTGTTCGTCTTCGTAAAGAAATTAAGCGACGAGGCAAAGACCCCACAGAACATGTACCTGAGATAATTCTAAATAACTTTACCACACGGCTAGGTCATTCTATCGGACGTATGTTTGCTTCTCTCTTTCCTCATAATCCTCAATTTATTGGAAGACAAGTTGCCACGTTCCACAATCAGCGGGATTACATCTTCTTCAGATTTCACAGATACATATTCAAGAGTGAAAAGAAGGTGGGAATTCAGGAACTTGGACCACGTTTTACCTTAAAATTACGATCTCTGCAGAAGGGAACCTTTGATTCCAAGTATGGAGAGTATGAATGGGTCCATAAGCCACGGGAAATGGATACAAGTAGAAGAAAATTCCATTTATAAAGAACAATTTTGCTGGGCAGGCCTGTCTTAAAAAACTTGGTAATTGAACAAAATGTACTTTTCAAAATGGGATTTGATTTTATAAATCCTGTGTTTGAACAAATGACCAAGTGCTGTGAATTTCCACTGCATATAGTAAATATAAATAAATCTAATTTTATTTTGGTCTGAAAAAAAAAATAATTTGTGGGCAAGGTAGTGTCACTTGGGTCTATGTGCAGACTCTCTCATCTCTGAAGTGGATGCCCACACTTAGCATTACAATACACAGTGAAAGACCAAACCTCAACAAAAGACGTGATCTCTAAAAATCAATTTGTTCAAGACTTGAGTTTATCACTAGTCTTCTGATCATTATTGCAGATTAAATTGGATGTCCGGGTAAGATGGGAAGGAGTCAGTACAGTTGGTAGGATGTAGTACTGAAATCCAAGTCACCATGTTGGTCATTCTTATTGCTGTGAAAACAAACAAACATCAAAACAAAGAGCAATTTAGGGAAGGGAAGGTTTGTTTGAGCTTATTGTTTGATACATAGTAGTCCATCACCACAGGGATGGCATAGTGGTGGGAAAGCTGATCACATTGCATCTGCACTTAGGAAACAGAGAGAGAAAAATGTTAAGTTTATTAACTGAGGGAGTGAGGATCTTCCCTCAGTTAAGTCTCTCTGATTACACACTCTCAGGCACACCTAGAAATGTGTCCACTAAGTCATCCAAATCCTGCCAAGCTGACCATGAAAATTACACGTTGAAATTTTTAAACTTTATTATAAATTTGCAAGGAACTTCTTAAAATGCAAATTGTAAGGCAGGACCTGAATTCTATATTTTCTACCGAACTCCAGGGTTACACTCAAGTCATTGCTTCATGGACCATGTTTTCTAATCTAATATTCAGTGCTTTATTTTAATATAAAATTTATATTACCTATTTGAGAATTTTATACATTCATACAATTATCCTGATCAAATTCACACACCCCCAACCTCCTCCTAACTTCTCACAGACCAACTCCCCACAACTTCACTCATGGACCACATTTTGAGTTGTATCTCTGTTCTTGTGCCTGTTGGCTGTTGTTTCTAGAGCTGAATGTTTGAAGACTATAACAGGAAACGAGATTGGGTTCATCTCTCAAATATGAAGTCCTTGAGGGTGGAATGTCATCATCCTATTTGTTCTTATATTTCTGATTCCCAAGACACTGGTGATCTTGCTATTAATGTTATTCGTTGTTGGTAAGTGGATAAATGAATGTAATATGGGACCAGTTTTGGAGCAGGATGATTTAAGAGTTTTTTAGGCATTAGGCCCTATTCCTTTGGGGAACGTAAAGAATCTGGCCCATTCTCAAGGCAATAGTTTAAATTTATAAAAGGAAATGTATAGAGATTACAAAAGAAGCCTATTATGAAGAATTATAGTTATCAAGGTATATAAAAGTCTACAAAATTACATAAAAAGTATATAAAAATGATTTACTAATGTATGTGTTTTGAAAAAACAAAACCTAGCTGAGGCCCTAATAATTACTATCACTTGGAGAAGTAATAAATATAAACAGTGTATCAGATATCCGTAGCTATAATTTGATAAGAAAATATCTGTGATCTCTTTGGTGGTAAAGAGACAAGCATGGCTCTCAAGAACCTCTAGTGATTCCCTCTGGACTTGGACTTGGGATCAAGTGAGGTAACATAGCTGATTGCATACTCAAGTTCCCAGGCATCCTGACCCCTGGGGTTTGTGGGACTCAGGTCAAGAACCTGCTTTAAACAGTTTATAGGCTTGTTTTCCTCCTCCCTCTCCTCCTCTTCCTCCTCTTCCTCCTCCTCCTCCTTCTCCTACCATTCCCACTGCTGCTGCTGCTGCTGCTATTACTAGTAGCATTGTAATATCAGCTGGGAATTTTTGAACAAAAAAAAAAAAAAAAAAAAAAAAAAAAAAAAGGATGAGGGCTAGTGGTTGGCTCATTGGCTAAAGTGCTTGCTATGAAGACATGAGGAATTATTTTGCTCCCCAGCACCCACCCAGTAGAGACAGGAAGACCTCTGCTGCTTGCCCAGTGTAACTGAACTGGCAAGCTCCAGATTCAACAAAAGATTAAGCACATGCCAGATGATGACTTCTAACCTCTGTACATGGCTCCATAGCCAGGTGTATATAGCTGTACAGGAACACATACACACAGTGATAGGAAAAGAAAAAGGGAAAGAAAAGAATGCAGTTGTGCTTTTATTTTATTCAGACGCCTAACAAGTGTTTGAGGCCATACATATTATTTCATTTCTTAAACACAGAACTTCAACCTGAATAAAAAATCTGCAGTCAATTTTGTAGCAATTATTTTCTTCCCTTTTATTCACATCTAGAATAACAAAAATATAACGGATGCCTTTCCTCACTGGAGAAGCAATCCACAAATGCAGCTTCGGAAACAGTGTTCCCATGAAACAGATCCATAAACCCGGCAAGCACAGGGAGACCAGTCAGGAACCTTTGAATAAATCTTCATCTGCTATTCGGAGCATGTCACATGGCCTCCAGATGAATTATGTACTGCCTCATTGACAGGAAATATAACACACTACACATTGGAGAGATGGAATGGGGCTTGTGGGATTGGGTTATGGAACAATTTCACAGGTGTTAACAGTGGAGGTGGGCAGAAGAGTTTCAGTTGCAGGAAGGTAACTCAAGGCCGGGGGGGACTCCTGAAAACACCTGTTGCTGAGTTCCGATTTTCACCTGGGCTTCCACGGTCATAATTCGGCGTGTCATGTCATGGGCGGTTCCCGTCAGGAGTCAGGAAGTGTGAGGAGAGAAGAAAGGGAAGGTGCACAGGGTCAAGTCTGGCTTGCCAGCAGCCCAGCCAGCCCCTAGGGGAGTCTGGAGCTCAAAGCCTCATGGCAGAGAGAGTATGAGAGTCAATGACAGGAAAACAATGTAAAAGCTCTTATGACTTAAAGGCGACTTGTAGGTGAATACTGAACAGGTTGCTCTCAGGCCAGTGGGAGGGCAATTGCTTTCAGGCCTGTAACCTAAAGTCAATCCCCAGAACTCACTGGATGGAAGGACACTCCTTCCAGCTGACCTCAATATGTACAATATGAGCAAGTGTGCATTCGAGTGTGTCACACACACACACACACACACACACACACACGACACCCTTTTTTTTTAAGTTACTCACTGAAGGACTGGGTAGAGGAAGAAGCCTGATTTGTAACATCTGACAATGTTCAAAGTGTCCATGGTCAGTTTTGACCAAGGTAAAACCTCCGGAAAAGGATTTACTAAACATTGGCCTGGGCTCCCCTCTGAGCTCCAGCACAAGGTCGCCTTACAGCCGAGCCCGGTTGTTCCTTGGGCCCTAACACTGAACTGTGTCTTCCTCCCTCCCCCCCCCCCTCCCCCTCCCCTGTCTACCCTCTCTATCTCAGAGCAGTTGGTGACTTCTCTCCACAGCCTTGCTGGGCTCCTAAAGTTGGTTCTAAGCTAGAACGAGGAGAGGAGTGGGTGGGCTATTTTGAGTTGAGGTGTGATCAGAGACTTGTGTTTGCTGTGGGGGTTGTGGGGAAAGGTGGGCAGGGATTTGGCAGGAAGAAAAAGCAAGATTACGCCTGAGATGCAGCAGCTAGGGAAGTGCGGCTGGTGTCTCTGAGTAGTCACTACCTGTCTGTCTGTCTCCATCTGTCAAAAAGCAGCTGGAGCACACCAGGAAGGGAGAGTGGAAAGAAGTTGGGAGGCAAGAAGAAGAAGAAACACCACCCTCTGACTTCCTCACGCGACTAAACAAAGCACGGGGCAGGACTGGGCAGTGTTTCTGCCTTTCCACGTGTCTTCTTTTGTTAATTATCAGTGGGCTTTGGAGAGCTGTTTTGAAAGTTCAGGTTACGCAGAAACTGATCACATTAGGAATTATATACGCAGTTCTCACCAATTTTAATGATGCAATTTTGGGGATCATCCAATTGCTAAGATGAAATAAAGATTTAAAAATTTGTTACTTAAAAAGTATATTATGCGTCTCTTTGCTTCACGTTTAAACCAGAAAGAAAAGTCCCCCACTGGTAGGAATGTTTAGAAAATCAAACGTGTTCAGGACCGGGAAGATAGCTCAGTGGATAAAATACTTGACATACGAGTGTGAAGACAGAGTTTTCAGACCCAGAACCCATGCAAAACCATGCGTGTATGGCGACTGCTTGTAATCCAGCACTCTGGGACTCAGGATTCACCAACAGTCCCCACCTCAAGGAAAGTCAGGAGGGATGGGTGAAGACAGCAGACATCAACCTCTGGCATCCACACATGTATATACATATGTGCAAACAGGTGAACACGTACCACACACATGCTTGTGCAGCGCAGGTGAGTGGAAGACACCCGCAGTCCCTCCACAGCAGGAACCACTAGGTTGTGCGAGGATGAGGTAGAGAGGTGGGAAAGAGGGGAAGTCAATAGTTCAAGCACTATAAAGAGAGGCAGGGCCGGAGACATGAGGGTAGAGAGGAATAGCCTGATGAGAGCAGCCTGCCCTGCAACCTAAGACCATGGTAAAATCCCTGCCCCTATAGCTGAGGCCATGTCTGGGTCCTTAGCCATGCAGCAGCATGGGTCTCTGTCCATGTCTGTGGCTCCTATTACTGACAAAGGCCTTGCAGACGTCCCTGGTATGGGCTGCCACTTAAGATCATGTTGATGCCCAAGGGCCATGCAGAGCTGGCCCCACCCCTCACTGGCAGCAGCACTTGGGAGATCTAGCACTGTGGAGCTGGCCCTGGTATCTTAGGCTCCAGTGAACTGGCCCAGAGGGTGTGAGATTGGGGGAGCTGCCCCTGCCCCTTGCTGGCTTCAACATTGGGTGAGGTAGCCAGGGTAATGCTGGAGAGCTCGCCCTGGTGGTGTGAGTTCTGGACAGCTACCCAGGTCCAGTTCAAGAGCTTTGAATTGGCCCAGCCCAACATCTACCTCATCTGTGAACTTCTGGAGCATAGGAACGGGCCAGTCTTGCAGATGCAAGGCTTCGGGATCTCCATGACACGGCAATAGCAGGATATCCATGAGGAGTCCCACTGAAGAGCCACCACTGATAGTGTAGCAGAGGCCAGAGGCTTTGAGTCAGACCAGTGACTCATTGCAATGAACATTTCCAAGATGTGTGGACAGAAGAGCTAGACTGTGGGACACACTGTGACATACTCCAGCCTCCATCATGAGCTATGTTGATTTGTTTTTGTTGTTGTCTATTTTATTTTCTCAGGGTGAGGGAGGTTGCAGGGGGAGAAGGTAAATAGGAAGGGATGGGAAATGAGTGGAATTGAGGTGCATGATATGAAATTCACAAAGAATCAATAAAACGTTTAAAAAGAGAGAGAGAGAAAGCTTTGTTCAATCAACAGATGACAATTGCAAGCCCTTCTGAGTTCTAGTCTCCCAGCTGCCCACCCTGCCCCACATGTTCCTGCCTGACTTGGAGACTCCTCCTGTGTTAAGAAAGGAGCACTGAGCAGCTGGGAAGCCTTTCTGCAGATCACTGCACTCTCCTCTCTCCTCCCCCCCACTCTCCCTCCCCTACTCCTCCCCTCCCCCCCACCTCCCCCCTCACCTCCCTCACCCCTCCCCCTCCCCCTCCCCCCTCCCTCCCCCCCCCCCTTCCCCCCCTCCCTCCCCCTCCCTCCCCCCCCCCCCTCCCCCCCCTCCCCCCCCCCCCCCCCCCCCCCCCCTCCCCCCTCCCCCCCCCCCCCCCCCCCCCCCTCCCCCCCCCCCCCCCCCCCCCCCCCCCCCCCCCCCCCCCCCCCCCCCCCCCCCCCCCCCCCCCCCCCCCCCCCCCCCCCCCCCCCCCCCCCCCCCCCCCCCCCCCCCCCCCCCCCCCCCCCCCCCCCCCTCCCCTCACCCTCCCTCCCTCCCTCTCCCCTCTCTCCCTCTCCCCCTCACCCCCTCCCTCCCCTCCCCCCCCTCCCCTCCCCTCCCCTCCCTCCCCTCCCTCCCCTCCCCTCCCTCCCCTCCCCTCCCCCCCTCCCACCTCCCCTCCCTCCCCTCCCCCCTCCCCTCCTCCCCCCCCACCTCCCTCCCCTCCCCTCCCTCCCTCCTCTCCCCCCTCCCCTCCCCTCCTCCCCCCCTCCCTCCCCTCCTCCCCTCCTCCCCCCTCCCCTCTCTCCCTCCTCCCCCCTCCCCCCTCTCCCTCCTCCCTCCCCTCCTCCCCTCCCTCCCCCCACCTCCCCACCCCCTCACTCCCACCCCTCACCTCCCTCACCTCCCCCCTCCCACCCCCTCACCTCCCCTCCCTCCTCCCTCCCCTCCCTCACCTCCCTCACCCCCCCCACCTCCCTCACCTCCCTCACCTCCCTCACCTCCCTCACCTCCCTCACTCCCTCACCCTGGCCCTCCCTCGGGAGGTGACTGCCATTCCATTGCAGAGGTGAGTTCCCGGGCCCCGAATTGTGTTTAGCACCACGGGCTGCTCAGCATCTTCCTCGAGGTTTCGTTTCATCTTTTGTGGCTTGCCTCTGCCTTCTCTGTTACTAGAGAGAGAAGATGGGGAAAGGAGTAAAAGCTGAGGACTTTTTAAAAACAAGTTGCAGCTCTGTGTTTTACACAGACAAAATATGTAGGCGCTTAATAATGATCAATAGAATTCCAGGGGCCACCTCCTACCACTCGGTACCTGTGCCTCATCTCATTTATCCACTCTCCCAGATGATCCGAAGTCGGCCTGGAGGTAGAGGCCAAGCAGAAGATTAAATGAAGCCCTTGCTGAGGTGTCTCTAGGCATGACACTGCCCCTCCCCCACCTTGGTGCTCTGAGTTTACGTAAGACTGGCCGGCTTCTGCTCCATCTTTTAGGGAACATCACCTCTGTCTGCACAGGCACTTGCACCCCTCTGTTCCTTTAGTTCTACATCACTGTCCTGGTTTGTTCTGTGCATATAGCAAGTACGTCAAGTGTTCTCAGGAACAGATGAATCATAATGGATTCTATAGTGGAAGGAAATAAAGTGAACTACCTCTTGAGAGCTGAAATTACAGACGTGTAACACGAGAACACACACAGGTCCACTGTGCTGGAAACAGAACACAGCTCTTTGCAAATGCTAGACTAGCACTCCGCCACCGAATCACGCCTGAAACTCTGCAGCATGCCTCTGACAGCTCAAGGTTTGCCTTGGTGATTTTCTGTTGCTGTGATAAACACCATAAACAAAGCGACGTGAGAGGAGAGGTTTTATTTGGTTTGCGGATTACAGTCGTCATGAGGAGAATCCCGGGAAGGAACCTAGAGGCAAGAACTGAAGCAGAGAGCACACGGAAGCGCTGCTCACTGGCTGGCTTTCAGACTGACAGCCCTACATCTCCTAGGACCACATTTCCACGGGCGGCACCATGCACAGTGGACTGGGCCACTCCCGTATCAATCAATTGATCGATCAGTCGATCAATAATGAAGAAAATGCCCCTGGACTTGTTCACAGGCCAGTCACAATACCAGTGAAGGTGTTTTCTCAACTGACATTCCCTCTCCTCAGAAAACGCTAGCTTTGTGTCACGTGACGGAACAGTAACCAGCTCACTATGCTCAGTGCTTTGCAGAGTTACAGGGCCCCAGCAGAGTTGTAGCCACAGCTAAGAGGGGTGAAGAAAATCTTGGTCTAAGAGTTTCTTGAGCGGCTACTTCATTTTGCTTCTGAAGGCAAAATCCATCCTGGCTACTCTAGAATTGTATTTTGCCTCTATCCCCTGGAAAACAAAATTCAGACCCACAGAAAGATTACACTGTTATGAGGTTATCAATGGTGTTTAAATTGCCACTGTTTTTTTTTTTTTTTTTTTTTTTTTTGGTTTTTACTTCCTGTTAAGTCTGTCTATCTTTAAAAGCACATGCAGTCTCTCTATCAGCAGGCGGGCAGAACAGCACGATGCGTCAGGAAATCCCTATGCCCTAGATTCTTCAGTCTCTCAAGGAACACTTTTGAGAAGGGTGACTCCATTTCTCCCTACATCTGGGTGGGAACACACACACACACACACACACACACACACACACACACACACACACACACACACTATACCACTTTTCTTGTATCATAGGTACCCTATGTGAATTTTTAAAATCTTCATTGTTTTTTGCTTTATTTTTTGGTACTGGGGCCTGAACCAGGACTGCATGTGTGTCAGGAACATGCTCCACGGCAGCCGAGACCCCCTTTCCATAGCTCCTAGTGCTGTGTTGATGGAGACCACAAGAAGCCTGCCCTGGCTTGAACATTATCCGAGGAGTCCATACATGGAAACATCTCATGATAACGCAGAGATATGTCTAATCTTGAGGATCAATTTTAAAAATCAAATACATTTTTAAATGGGAAGAGACCAATAAAGAGCTTGGGGGGCAGGGAAAGAGGGAAGAAGAGAGGGAAAGGGATTGAGGGTAAAAGGTCAGATTATAGAAGAGGTGAAAAGGAAGGGGAGAGGAACCATCGGCATCCCAGTCCTAGCTAGAGAGAAGTCTGCACGTTCCTGGAGAGCAGAGCAGAGAGATACTACCTCGCCTGGCCCGCCTCCAACCCCACTCCACCCTTTCAGAGTGCCTGCCTGCCCCCTTCAATCTAATTTATTATCTTAAGGAATTTGCTATTTCCCCCCAAGGGGAGGGGGGACTTACTCTTCAAGCTGTTACTCTGTTTACTCCAGTTAATTATTTAAGAGGATTCTTCCAGCCCCTACCACTCCACCTTTACAGTCTAGGGAGAAACAAAGATAACTCAGAAGGCTGAGGATCTTCATGCAAATTGAGGTGGTTTTTAAAGCCACAAAGGACACACTCTGCCCTAGCCTGGGGAGGATTGGGCACTGGGGCACAAGGGGGCTTGGTAACTTGCAGTCGGGGAATTTGGGTCACCGACATGGAGCCGTTTGTCGAGCATGTAAGGAAATATTAAATCTAGCATTAATTTATTGCTTCTGCAGATTATTTCTAATACAGGCTTGCTGGCTTGTACATGTATAATAGATAAACACAGGCATGAAAGTTTAATGCCATTGGCGGAGTATACTCACCCGCTGCACCGCCTGTTGACACGCTTTTGCTCTTCCTAACGCGGTCTCCTGAAGGAGTCAACAATGGTGTCAAGGTGACAGAATTAAGCATGACACCAGAGGAATGGTCAGAAAAGAAACTTTCCTAAACTTCCGTGTCTGTGAGATGCTTGGGTGGACATTTAGGAAGACGTGCTGTGATGGAGGATGCAGCTTTATCCTGAAAACTGGGTCCAGAGTGACCACCGGGAGCACTGCACAACTTAACCACACCCTAAGGGCAGCTACGGTGGAGTCAAAGGTCACCCAGTTGACGATAAGAATGAAGAATAGGCATTTGCTAAAAACTTGTTACTTCATTTTGACACAATACTGTTGTCAACCTTAAAGGAAAAACTCAAGGGCTGGGGGAGGACTGGAGTTCTGACTGACGTGCAGTACGCCATCCCCAATACATAAGAGGGAAACATGGCAGCTTGTCTACAACTCTAGCAGTCGGAAAGTGAAAATGGACTCCAGAACAAGCCGGCTAGACAGAGAAGCCATGCTGGCGAGCTCTGGGAACAGGGTGGAGACAGATCAAGAAAGACTCCTGAGCCTCTGGCCTACACAAGCACAAGTACCTGCATACATGTGTGTCTACACACATGAACATACATGTCTACATCCCAAACGCATAAATACTCATAAAATATTCAACCCGCACATTCTATTGATCTATTTTAGTTGTTTTGAGGGAAGGCCCCACAATGAGGCGTATGTTAAGTAGAAGTCACCATTTAGTCCAGGCTAGCCTCAACCTCTAGACCCTGCTGCTTCAGCCTCACTAGCACAGAATTAAAGGCACACATCACCCTGCTCAGTGTTGGGGTTTTAATATGAAATGTTTCCCACCAGTCTGTGTCTTTGTTACATGGTTGTTACATGGTTGCCAGCTGGTGGCACTGTTCTGTTCAGGACCTTTAGGAGGTGGAGCCTCACGGAAGGAAGTGGGTCACTGGAGGTGAGTTTGGGGACTTATAAGCACCCCTAACTTCTGGTCTTGGCTCTGATTTCTGACTAGAATACCACATGTCCAGATGTCTCACACTTTTGTTATCGCCTTCCCCTTCATGAGGGGCTGCAACCCTCAAACTGTCACTGAACCAAGTCAATACTCCATTAGGTTGTTTCTTGTCAAGTACTTGCTTCACCAGAGCAGAGCGTAAAGGAGCTCATAAACCCAGCTTCCACACTGCTTTTCGTGCTAACACTGGGGTGTGCCCAGGAACCTCTGCACATACATGGTTTGATTCCCCACACTGCAAAATAATTCAAACAAAACCACTTTGGAAACAACAGCAGGCGAGCAGAGCAGGGGAAGAGAATGGGACTCACTGGCCTTCTTCTCTGGGAGGACAGTTGAGGCCAGAGCGTTCCCTACCTGGTTCTCAGTTTTGTTCCTGGGCGGTGAGGCAGAGCGCACCAGAGAAGCATCTATCTTTCCCTCCTTGGCTCTAGGAACCCTAGCTGGCTTGTGGTTGGTTTAGATTGTTAGAAGCCAGTTGAACACAATCCCTTTCGGCTTTTGAGAATCAGTTACAGAGATGCACGTTGGACGCAGTTGGCTCTGCCAGTCCTCTGCTCTGAAGCAGTCTCGCAAATTTCTGTTCTTCTCTGGATAGTGGATGTTGGGTCATTTCACAGCGCTCAGCTCTGCCCTAACAACAGCTCTATTGCAGCCCCGTGGCCTTTGTCGTAACATTTATTTCCAGGTCTGCCATGTGGTGGGCATCCATAACGGTGGCGCTGACTGTCACTCTGTGACCGCAGCATGAGCAAGCTGGGCTCCTGTGGAGTGTGATGGGCTTGGCTGTGTTTCATTCACAAGCTCTGTGATAGTCCTTTGTCCAGAGCAGGCATGGAAGGGACAGAGCGGCTGGTGCAACTCTCGTTTTTGAAGCACATGGAAAAGACAATTGACTGTGGATGCTATTCATTTACTTACTTTTGCAAAAGCTCAGTTTTTCTGTCTCAAAGCTTTGGGTTAGGTAGGCAGCTTGCTGTACTGGGAATTCTCTTAGGACAGATGCTTAAAACGAACTGATCAAGTAAAGCCGCGTCCAGCTTGTGGTAGAAAGGAACTGTTGAATACCACCTTGGCGGCTTATGCTCCCTCCAACCAACTCTGAGCTCCAGTCACAGTTCCTCAGGTATCTAGATCCATCTTCTGTTTATGAGATCGCAATCCGTTACTCACTGATAGGTCTGCGTTATGTAAATCTGTCCCTGATTATCCAATTCAAAAGTAGGATATTTGTTATGCTGCTCTTTTTATGATCAAATACCATGACCACAGGCAACTTTAGGAAGATTTCATCTGACCTTATAGTCCCAAAGGGACGATGCTATACATAACAGCAGGGAAGATGCCATTGGCTTGTCAGCAGGCAGCCAGAAGCAGGAAGCTATGCGACTGCACACTGGGAGTGGCTGAGCACTCCACAAACAGCACCTCTGATGGAAAACAGCTTTTTGAATACCTGAGCCTATGGAAGCATTTCTCACTCAAGCCACCACAAGGGCAGCTTCTCTTTTCACTTCAGAACTACTCATTTAATAATCATCCTTACTGAGACCTTCTACTACAGCAAATAATATGGGAAAAGTCCTAAAGTGTAGGTCCAAGGAGAAGCATTGCTCTTCCTAAGGTATCTGCTCTCAATATTTGAATGGCTATAAAAGAGAGCACCGCCGTATGTAGCTATTTTGTTAGGCTGAGACTACTGACAGCATTCAATAGATAACAGAGACATACTGGTTCTGTGTCTAAGTGATTGTCAGAAATCAAAGCACATAGGTGTTGCCTACTTCAGACCCAAGTATTCTGAGCCGGGCAGTTCTACAGGGCAGACACTCGCACAGCCACACAGCTCCTTCAAAAGCACATCCTTCAAGGCTCTCCAACAGGTGTATCTAGGCCAGAATTCTTGACTTCTCCTTCACTATGAAAGTTGATCTTGGATTATTTCCCATCTCTTTAATTATGCCATATTTGCAAAGAGACTACAGACTTGGAATTTATTTTGAATCTTAAAAAAAAAAATCACCCAGATTTACTTTAAGGAATTGACTTACTTGACTAGTGCAATTGACAAGTTGTGCTTGTAGTTTTTAGGGTACTCTAGCAGTCTAGAAACGTAGGTAGCATTTCTTTGTCATAGTATGGAAGCAGAATATCTCTTCCTCTGCAGAACTCTCCGGTTTTATTCTTAAAGTCTTCTTTACCTGATTAAACAAGGCCACTGAGACCACCGAGTGTGATTTCTACATAGAAGGAAGCCGTCACAGACCTTGTCGTACCTGTAACGTATATCATATTGATATCTAGAGCTACCCCAGCACCTGGTGCCACTGCCTAACCAGACTGTCACCAATATTCACCCACCATAGTCATCTCCTTAGGATACAGGACCAAGAGCGTGTGAGGGTAACTGGGATGGAGTAGACATTGGGTAAGTGACTAAGTCATGTTCCCTCTGTCTCAATGACCAATATCATCACACCGTTGAGTCACAGATGCATCTGCTGCTGCAGCCATGCAGCTAAGGTGTGCTGGCCACAAGAGAGGCAGAGAAAATAGCACTTCCTGTATGCTGACAGATACCTGCTCCCGTGCCTGGAATAAGGCAACCTGGGTATGAATCTCAGATTTGGGATAGGACAAACTGACAATGGGTAAGAGCAAGAAAATGCCAACCAACCAGTGTTCTCCCCACAGCAAACTTTGTGAAAGAAGAAACCTCATAGTGGAAGTTAATGTAGTTTCTTACAGAATAGTAGATGTGTCATATACCAAATTACCATTCAGTGTTAAATATAGCACATCAGCGTGCCGACTCCCGGCTTAAATCTACACTTGAACTGAAATCTGAGAGCTAATTTTAGAGTTTGGCTGCCTCCCTCTCCTTTCCTCCCCTTTCCTCTTCCTTCCTCTCCTCCTCTCTCTTCCCCCTTCTCCTCTCCTTTCTCCTTTCTCCTTCTCTTCCTTCACCTTTCTTTTCTCCTTTTCCTCCTCCTCCTTCCCTTCTTCCTTCTTCCCCTTCCATCTACCTCCCTTGCCACCACCCCTTCCTTTGTGATGCTGGGCCCGAAACCCAGGGTCTTGCATACGCCTACAAACCTCTAGTCAACTAGATTTGACTACGAAGTCTTTTTGTAAAATGGTTGCTTACTATTTGATTATGTGTATCTTGAGAGTAGTTTGCACATGCATCTGCAGAGACAGCAGATTTCCCTAAGCTTACAGGTGGTCCTGAGCTCCTGGACTTAGATGCTGAGGACCAAACTCTGGAAAACTCAGGAAGTGACTACAGTAAGACTCAAACCCAGGTGGGAAGAGCTTTGCAAACCTCGCTTTTGCCTGTTGCTTACTGAGGGCTAAGCTTTTGAGTTACATCCCAATGTCCACTTAGGACTAGGTGTGGGTCACTCTAGTCACTAGGGTGAACATTTTTCAATGATAAACCTAGGAGTTTTTGGGGGACACTAGATATTTTTGTCCAAAAGGTCCATGACAGTTTAGAAAGTGCCATATTCCTGTAGAATATATAGACCAGTCTACCATGATGCCTGTGTCACAGACTTCTCCCAACTATCTCCATGTGCACATGAGGAATCTAAACTTAAAACACTGTGTGTGTGTGTGTGTGTGTGTGTGTGTGTGTGTGTGTGTGTGTGTGTGTGTGTAACTAGAAAGGAGATCATGGCAGAAGACGAAGAGATCTTGGGGAAAGAAGAAAGAGTACTGGAGCATATGTACCATGAAAGCAGAGGGACATAGCTGGGAAGAGAAAAGCTACAGGGGCATAGGTCAAAAGAGAGGCTAGGCGGAGGAGACTAATTAGAACAAAGTATTCTGACACTTCTGTATAAAAATGACATAATAAGCCCATTTCTTTGCATGCCAACAAAAGTTAATTTAAATCATGAAATGAAAAGGTAACCCCTATTCTATGTGTATTTTGACTGCATCCTTTTTTCATAGAGAATTGCTAGGAACTATCGCTGCCTTACCATTGCAATGTCGTCAGTGAGTGAGGGAGTTTTTTGTTAGTTTTTAAAAAGTTTGTTTCATCAAAGCTTTTGTTTATTTGGGGGTGGGGGCTTGGGGATTGTTTTTGTTTGTTTATTCGCTTGCTTGCTTGTTTTGATCTAGCCCTTCTTTGTACGGCTGTCCCTTGGATTATTGTTTACCTTACCTGCTTTAAGAAAGTACTTTTACCTCACACCATAGCAGGTTCTGCAGACTCCCTTGGAGCACATCTCCTTCCCTCAGCTGTTTCTTGGCAGAGAGAATAGAAATCACCACCACACACTACACTGGAAAACTGGACATCACACTTGACGAAAATTTTATGTGCTACAAGCTCAAACAAGCCCCGATTTGGCAAACATGAAAACAATGAACTCCAGCTAGGATGGTAAGTTTACAGTTTAGTAAGAGACCCTGAAGATAAAAACAAGAAGATCAGAGGCAGACATTCAGCATCCTAGTGTGGCCTCTACATGCACATGCATTGGTATGTACAACACACACACACACACACACACACACACACACACACACACACACACACACACAGAGGGAGGGGGGGGAGAGAGGGAGAGAGAGAGAGAGAGAGAGAGAGAGAGAGAGAGAGAGAGAGAGAACTTGTCTTGCTGTGATGGTCTTAGGATAGTGTACTCTATACCTCTCCAGAGCAAGCAATGATTCCTGGATATCCAGTACCACTTGACGATGATTCTCGGTTAGCCAGCAGTACAGCATGGTGACAATTCTCCTTCCACTCCCCTTGCAGTTATGGTTCAGGACAGCATACCATAGCCATGCAGAGCAAAGGGCATTCCAGCTGTTCCAAAACAGTCAAGTCCACATGATATACAGTATATTGAAATGTGTATATGATTATGTCAAATCTGTCTGGACTTGGGATGCAAAAGTATATCACAATTTTAAAATTATAAAACCTTGGGAAATTAGAGGCATTTGGCTAACACTGATAGCACCTTGCCCTCATCTCACAGATAAGAGGCTTATCTTAGTTTTTTCTTGCATGATAAAACACCGTGACCAAGACAACTCATGAAGGAAGCCTGACATTGTGTCTCCATATGTTTCATGTGTTTTCTGAGACGGACAGACCATATGTTTCCAAGCATGAGTTCTTGAACTATGAAGGCAACAGGTTGGTCTGGCTGGGTTGAGGCACAGGGGCCACAGTAGAGCGAGGTGAATAGGGAACAGGCTATTCATGACTGAGAAGAATCTAGGTAGACTGGGGTGAGTCCCCTCCTCACAGTAGGCCTGAAGAGCCTCAGACACTGTGGTAAAATGTCAGTAATCTTCCACGAGTCCCCTAAGGTTGCATGCAGCAGGTGACTGTGAGCTAAGAGCACTCATTACCTGGGTGTGGATCTGGGTAAGGCGCCCTAAGCTGGAGTGCCTGGAGACCCTGAGCCTCCAAGCTCTGCTCTCTGCTTGCTTTCCACATCCCCCTGGACTTTTGAAGGTCTCCTTCCCATGATCCTCATAGGTGGGAAGTTTAGAATACTGACATTAGTGTTGAGCTCACAAGACACTGTGGCTGGGCATCTCCCAGGCAGGAGAGAGTATTCGGGTGACTATGCTCCTGCAGTGTACTTTGCTCCCCGCGCACCCCCTACCCAAATCCTCTACCTCCTCAGTCAAACAGGCCTGAGCCTCTCACTTAGAGAAAGCATGACACTACCCATTTGCTGCCTCTGTACACAGGAAAACAAATAAACAAACAGAGACCCAAATATACCCCAGCAGGCTTATTCTCAGAGAATTAACCCCCATGCTGGCACCACCAGACAGATTCAAATAAGAATCGCTACAAATAAATCCTCCCAGGAAAACTGGTCGCAGGCCAGAGAGCCAAGGGACACTTCTGGCTGAGCCGTGCTCTGAGCATACGCTCTGTTATCCTAAATGATTTTATTTCTGGTTTTAAAGGGAGCCAGAGATAAAAGGAAAGTGGGTGAAAATCGCCTTCTTCTCACTGGAGGATGAAGTAGACACAGAGTGATTTGGTCTGGACGTCAGACAGCATGATTGAACATTCAAGGACACCTGTTTGTGTTTCTTTTTTGCCTTCAGGTAATAAAGAAAAAATGAGTACTTCTGGAGGATGCTGCATTGTGAACATTAGCCACACACAATGGTTGGAGGGTATAGCCCCCAGGCTATAACCTTGAAAGTCATCTAGGAGCACTTCTTGACATTTAACATAATAGATATCTTGGGGGATTGCCTCCATAATTACAGAAAAAAATGATCTTCCTCTGTCACAAGCTCCAGTGAATTCAAGGATGGTGCCTGGATCTTCCGTTCTTCTTTCTTTGGGTCCATCTGAGTCCAATGGTGGGACATCACATGTTCCAGTATCATGTTATTATAACTACGTCTTGGACATTCTCAGGGCTGGTTGTGTTGATAGACAGTGACTTAGGAAGTGAACAAGGTAAATTAGCAGGGTCAAGACCAGTCCAGTGCACCAGGTGACTCAGAAAGAACGGGGGATGCTTGAGGATGCCTCCTTGTTTCTCTGCGAAGTTTACAAACTGGTATTGGTTTTGATTGCCTAAAAAGATGAAGTATGTTACATTGCCATCAAGCCCCTATCTGTTTTGTACACCAACGAGTGATTTTTCTCTCAAAGTCACATTTTTTTAAATCAGTGTCACTCTCTTATCTCCCCAATCTCTACCCCGGGAGACCTCCATCCCTTCTGAGGTGGGCCATTGATCTGAGGTGGCATGGTAGAAAGGGACAGTGCATTTTAGAATAAATAGATCCTCATTTAAATCTTAACCCTGAGTAATCATGCACCATGGAGCTTTAGCCTGTGTTTCCTGTTGGCATCATGTTTTCTACCTTGCAGGGTGACTCTGAGAATTGACTTTCGTAACACGTGTCAAATGATTAGCATATGCATGGTTAATAGCAGAAGAAGAGTGTGGTTATGATGATCCCTGACCTGAAGTTTTTCTAATGTAGAAGTCAGTTCATCCTCATAGCACACCTAGGACATCTGTTCTGAAGGTTTGTCTTCCACAGAGAAACACTGAGATATGAAGGGCAATTTATGAGACTGAAACTTTGTGAGCCAGGCTTTGGGGTATAGCCCTGTAATTCAGCCTTCAAGAAACTGATGAAGGAGAATTGAAAGTCCAAAGCCAGCCTGAGCGGCATCATGAGACCCAACCTCAAAACAAACAAAACAAAGCAAGAAACTATGGTGATGTCAGTTCTCTCCTTCTACCGTTTGAGGCCCACAGATCAAACTCTGGTTGTCAGGCTTGGCAGCAAATGCTGTTAGCTACAGAATGCTGGCAGTCCCAGCTTCTAGTGTTTGTTAAATACCTAATAAATAACAGGTCTTACACTAGATTTTTCTAAATTATTACTTTGTTTTGTCTTATATGAATAAACAAGATTGTTTTAATTTATAGCCTCATTTCTAATGAATAAATGAAAACTGCAAAGAATATTAAAATTCCCAACCTCAACTGGTACAGCACAGCCCTCACACCTAAGTCTCAGGGACCAGAGCAGGAAGGGCAGGAAAATTGTAAGAGGCAGATACACAGATATTCACAATAGTGTCTCCTAGGCACGACAAAGATGCTGCATCCAGGAAACCTCAAAAATCCAGCTTACCAAGTGAGACCTGCATAATGACAGTGCCACCTGGCATGCAATGTGACTGGGGGAAATCTCACAAGGCCCAACCCCAAGATGAAGAACCATGTGCAGTCAATGGCTGCCAAGGGAGAGACTCAGTTTTCTTCAGGGATAAGCCACTGATTGATCATCCAACCCCAAATGATCACCTCGAAACACATCAGCACTCAAGCAGCATTAAATGGATTCAGTAGGGTATATGTGTGTGTGTGTGTGTGTGTATGTGTGTGTGTGTGTGTGTGTGTGTGTGTGGCGTGTGGTATGGTGTGTGTGTGTATGTGTGGGGTGTGTGTGTGTGTGTGGTGTGTGGTGTGGTATGTGTGGTGTGTGTGTGTGGTGTGTGTGTGTGTGTGTGGTGTGTGGTGTGTGTGTGTGTGTGTGTGGTGTGTGTGTGTGTGTGTGTGTGTGTGTGTGTGTGTGTGTGTGTGTGTGTGTGTGGTGTGTGTGTGTGTGTGTGTGTGTGTGTGGTGTGTGGTTGTGTGTGTGTGTGTGTGTGTGTGTGTGTGTGTGTGTGTGTGTGTGTGTGTGTGTGTGTGTGTGTGTGTGTGTGTGTGTGTGTGTGTGTGTGTGTGTGTGTGTGTGTGTGTGTGTGTGTGTGTGTGTGTGTGTGTGTGTGTGTGTGTGTGTGTGTGTGTGGTGTGTGTGTTAACAGTGGTAATTACAGAAAGGGAAGTTGTGGATTTAAGAGGGAGTGGAAAGTAACACCAGAGGAGTTGTAAGGAGAGAAGAGTGGAAATCACATAAATATAGTAAATATGTATACATGAAATTTTTTTAAAAATAGAAATAAACTTTACAAAACCTTCTGCAGACAGCTCTCTGTACCCAAATCCCATAGGGAAGAGAGCTGGACTCTCAGAAGTGCGGACAATTCTGAGTGTTTAGAGGAGACAACTATTTCTGCCCACCTTCCTGCCCCAAGAAGAACCTGCCTAGTGCTCTCTGTGCCTCCTGGGCACAGGAACCTAGGGGCAGTCAGGGTGGGGTCCCTTTCGGTTTCTGCCTGAGCTGAGAGCTGAAAGGCAATCACCAGGAGTTTCCTCTAAGAGCAGAGGAACGACCAACTCTTCTGCTCCAAGCTACCTGCCTGGTGGCCTCAGGACAGGCAAAGGCAGGACAGGAGCAGTCAGGGGCAGGATTCTTCCCATTTCTGCCTAAGCCCAGAGCTGAATGTCAGATGCCTGGGGCGCTGACACACCTGAGTGCAGAGGTAAGACCAACTCTGTCTCCAAGCAACCCGCCAGGAGGCTTCAGGACACACAAACCCAGGAGCAGCAATCTGTTCCCAGTTCTGGCTGAAAGAAAACAGGTCTCCAGGAGTGCTGACACCCAGACTTACAGGAGGGTCAAGCCACTGTCAGAGACAGAAAGACAAGCTAACACCAGAGACAACCTGATGGCAAGAGGCAAGCACAGGAACCTAAGAACAGAAACCAAGACTACTTGGCATCATCAGAGTCTACTTCTCCAACCAAAGAAAATACTGGATATCCAAACACAATGGAAAAACAACATGTGGGTTTAAAATCACATCCCATGATGATGTTAGAGGACTTTAAGAAGGGCATAAATAACTCCCTTTAAAAAAGACAGGACAACACAGGTAAACAAGTAGAAGCCCTTAAAGAGGAAACACAAAAGTCCCTTAACGAATTATAGGAAAACCAAACCAAACAGGTGAAGGAATTGAACAAAACCATCCAGGATTTTAAAATGAAAATAGAAACAATAAAGAAATCCCAAAGGGAGGCAACCCTGGAGATAGAAAAACCTAGGAAAGAAGTCAGGAGTCATAGATACAAGCATCCCCAACAGAATACAAGAGATAGAAGAGAGAATTCAGGGGCAGAAGATACCACAGAAAACATTGACACAAACCATCAAAGAAAATGTAAAACTCAAAAAGCTCCTAAGCCAAAACATGCAGGAAATCCAGGACACAATGAGAAGATCAATCCTAAGAATAATAGGTATAAAAGAAAGCGAAGACTCTCAACTTAAAGGGCCAGCTGTACCACTCCTGAGCTTATATCCAAAAGATGCTCCAACATACCACAAGTCACATGCTCCACTATGTTCATCGCAGCCTTATTTATAATAGCCAGAAGCTGGAAAGAACCCAGATGCTCTTCAGCAGAGGAATGGATACAGAAAATGTGGTACATCTACACAATGGAATACTACTCAGCTATCAAAAACAATAAAACAATGACTTCATGAAATTCATAAGCAAATGGATGGAACTAGAAAATATCATCCTGAGTGAGGTAACCCAATCACAGAAAACACACATGGTATGCACTCACTGATAAGTGGATATTAGCCCAAAAGCTCGGAATGCCCAAGATACACATGAAACTCAGGAAGAAGGAAGACCAAAGTGTGGATGCTTCAGTTCTTCTTAAAAGGCGGAACAAAATACTCATAGGAGGAGATATGGAGACAAAAGGTGGAGCAAAGACTAAAGGAAAGGCCATCCAGAGATTGCCGCACCTGGGCATCCATCCCATATATAGAAACCAAACCCTGACAATATTGCCAAAGTCAAGAAGTGCATGCTGACAGGAGCCTGATATAGCTGTCTCCTGAGAGACCCTGCCAGAGCATGACAAATACAGAGGCAGATGCTTGCAGCCAACCATTGAACTGAGATGGGGTCCCCAAAGGAAGAGTTAGAGAAAGGACTGAAGGAGGTGAAGGGGTTTACAACCCCAGAGGAAGAACAACAATACCAATGCACCAGAACCTCCAGAGCTCCCAGTGACTAAACCACTAACCAACAAGTATACAAGGAGTGACCCCATGGCTCCAGCCACATATGTAGCAGAGGATATCCTTGTTAGACATCAATGGGAGGAGAGGCTCTTGGTCCTGTCAAGGCTCAGATGTCCCAGTGTAAGGGAATGCCAGGGCATGGAGGCGGGAGGGAGTGGGTTGGTGGTAAGGGAGCACCCTCATAGAAGCAAGGGGAGGGGAATGAGATGGGGGTTTCCAGAGGGGAAACAAGAAAAGAGGATAACATTTGGAATGTAAATAAAGAAAATGTCCAATAAAAGAAAAGTTATTTTTCTGATTGAGTCAGGTGCTATTCTAAAAGACCTGCTGAGGATAAAGACATGTTTGCATTGTGACGGACAGAGACAAGGCTATGCAGAAGGCATTCTGTCATGAAAGTGCCTTCTTCCTTGTCCCATCCAGATAGGAAGTCACAGACTTGATCTGGAAGGTAGCACTTTTCTACTATGCGTCCATAAAGGCACTTCTCTGCTCGAAGAGGCCACACAGCGAATAAGTCTGGTGGACCTGCCTCCCTGAGTCACTAACAGGCAATGAAAAGAACAACTCTTTTCAAATCCAGTTTTTTCTTTTGATTCCACTTGGACCCACCAACCTCTCTAACACCCCAATAGTTAAAACACTTGGGTAGGAATCTCCAAGCCAGGTTGACTCTTGCTCTCCAGCTGCCCTTTCCCCTCTGTTCCAAACTGCTTCCCACTTTAACTTCAAGGCAGACAGAGTGAGTAGATCTTACACCATAAGCACTGCCAGGGGCCTCATGCTGAAAGCTTAGGGCTTGTTTGTGCCCCT